>NC_043756.1:31469922-31517422 GCF_902148845.1 Salarias fasciatus
TCCTCCTCCACTCCTCCTCCTCCTCTCCTCCTCCTCCTCCACTCCTCCTCCTCCTCCTCCTCCTCCTCTCTGCTCCTCCTCCTCCATTAGCGACCAAACATTAGCAGCTGATGCTAGCAGCAGTCAGCTCTGTAGGGTGGTGGACGGGCGCCGGGCGGGCCGCTCACCAGGGGTTGATCCTCATGAAGGGAATGGGAGCGCAGGTGAAGAAGACGGTGAGCAGGAGGAGGGACTTCCTGCCCCAGACGTCCGACAGAGCACCAATCAGAGGAGCCGAGAGGAAGGACAGGAAGCCCTGCAGGGGACAGACAGGGAGACAGACCAGGGGACAGACCGGGGGACAGACCGGGGGACAGACAGGGAGTCAGACCGACGGACAGGCCACTGGGGGGACGGGCCACCGGGGGACAGACCGGGAATGGCACCAGGGGTGGGACAGGTCCGCCATGTGTCTCTGTATGATGCGTCCTCACCTTGACTCCTTGAACCAGTCCATTCATGAGGAACATGTGCTGAGGGAACGTCTCATGGAGAACCTGAAACACAACATGCCACACACACACACACACACACACACACACACACACACACGCACAACACACACAGGTGTGTTTGACAACGTTCAGCTTCCGATATGAACCATACAGTGAAACAGGAAGTCCTCGGCGGTTACCGCACGCTGTCGTCATGGTAACCCGATAAGAAGCCACTCACAGTCAGCATGGGCGTGGTCAGCAGCCCCCAGGCGAAGAACTCCAGGAAGACCACCACCACCGCATGGGTCACTCGGGCTCGGCCACGGGCGCTCTGCAGCGCACACACACACACACACACACACACCAATGTTTATGCAGACCAAAGAATGAAGACACGCCCCCCACTGGGGTCAGCAAGCATTAATTAATCCATTAACTCCTCCATCATGGGTTACTACACCAGTCTCTACCACTACTTACTACACCAGTTACTACATCATTAATTACTGAGTCTAGTAACTAGGTCATTAGTTACTGCATTATTACTTACTACATCATATGTAACTAGGCCATTAGTTACCAGGTCATTAGTTACTCAACCATCACAGTAACCTCACGTTATTAAACTTTATTTTGCAGAGTTCAGACCAACTGAACCTTCTGGAAACTTCCTGGTTCTAAACTGGTTTAAGTTCTGACGTTGGCTGCAGTCAGTGACTCTTACCGGGTAACAGTCTGGCTAGCAACCCGACTCCAAACCAGCTAGCAACCCGGCTTTAACCCGGCTAACAGCCCTGCTGCAACCCGGCTTTAACCCGGCTAACAGCCCTGCTGCAACCCGGCTTTAACCCGGCTAACAGCCCTGCTGCAACCCGGCTTTAACCCGGCTAACAGCCCTGCTGCAACCCGGCTTTAACCCGGCTAACAGCCCTGCTGCAACCCGGCTTTAACCCGGCTAACAGCCCTGCTGCAACCCGGCTTTAACCCGGCTTTAACCCGGCTAACAGCCCTGCTGCACCCCGGCTTTAACCCGGCTAACAGCCCTGCTGCAACCCGGCTTTAACCCGGCTAACAGACCTGCTGCAACCCGGCTTTAACCCGGCTAACAGCTCTGTTAGCACTGTGTGTTAACCCGGCTAACAGCCTCGCTAACAGCCCGGGTCCAGGCCGGGTCCAGGCCGGGTCCAGGCCGGGTCCAGGCCACCCCTGCAGCCTGGTCAGGCCGGGTTCCTTCCCGGGCCGACCCGCTCCCGGCGCGCCTCACTCACCGAGCTCCGGACCAACATCACTCCGCCGGCCTCGCTCACGGCTCTCCCCCGGCTCGTGTCACATGCTGCCGGCGCGATGCTCGCGTCGACCCCGCGCTGCTGGCCTCCTCCGCGGGCCTCCGCCGGCTCTTCCAGGACGTCCCGCTGCGTGAGCCGGAGCTGCGGGGCCGCGGTGCTTCCACGGACCCGGACAGGAAGCGACGGAGGCGGGGAGCCGACGCACCGAGGCTCCGACGGACTTCCGCTCTGCTGTGACACCGGGGCGCCGCGAGGGGGCGGTGCTTCCGGGGCACGTCGGCACGCAGCAGCCCTGACGGCTAAACACCGCCCACCCGGACTGACCGGTGGAACAAAACGAACGTGTCTGCGAGAGCTTCACGTTGTCGTCAGTGATTTTTCACAAGTTTTTTTTTCATCGTTTTCTTTCTAATTGTTTAATTTTAAAATATTTCCGTTAAAGGTGTAATACAACATTTTGATTTCCGGGTGGATCACCTAAATAACTGGTGGGTCTGTTTGTCAATCATTCTGACGAGCTGCTTTCGTAAGGCGGGTCTACGTGCTCGCGCCCAATCAGCTTCTCCCTTTTGCGCATTCAGAGTGTTTCTGTAGCCGGTGAGCTTCTGAGCTAGTACTGACCGATGGCGAGTCTGACATAATGAAACTGGAACTGTTTCGGAAAAAAAAAAAAGCTTTATTTATGAGCGAGGCGGATCGCAGAAACTGTACAGAGCCGTGCACGCCGGAGAAGAGGAGGTCGCGCTCGTACACTTCCGCGTTTTCTGGGAGAAGCAGGAGAGCCGGGCGGATGGTCTGGCGCATGCGCGTTGTTCAAAAAGTGAGTAACAGACGTGGGGCTTCGTCTTTTCGAGAAAAGGTTGTATTATACCTTTAAAACAAATCTTGTCACAGAACATTTCTTCCCTTTCTGAGTCCAGAGGAAAACGTCTCACGCCAGCACGAAGCATCCCAGCCTCATCTTCCTTCGATTTCCGTCTTTAATAACAGAAAAACCATGATATTCATGATACCACGAAAAAACATGACTTCGTTCTATCATATGTGTTAAAAAGGAGTTCTTCCTTTCCACAGTCGCTTCTGCTGCTCATGTGGATCTGTTGGGTTTCTCTAGAAACGACCCTGCTGTAATTGGCACCTCATAAATAAAGCTGAATTGAATTGAATTGTATTTATTCTACCTGGACTCATTCATCTGGTTTTTAAAGGTAAAAATGTGAAGAAAAATCAACATTTTAAAAACACAACATTTCAACAACTCAAACAACAGAAGTCCGAAACTAAAAATTTGCCAAAAGACAAGATGAAAATCAACACAATATTTATAAATGAGGAAAAAAATTCAAAATGTGAAAACTTTATTTTATGTACATTCAGAACATTTTTACTCGGTCCTCAGCCTGCTGCCATGGCAACAAGGGATGGGGCGTGTCCATAGGTACAGCCAGGGCAGCAGCTGTGTCCTCAGCAGCAGTCTGGGTTTGACTGACAGCGGAGGGGCGGGGCTTAGCAGGCGCCTGTTTTGACTGACTGCGGAGGGGCGGGGCTTCACTACGTGGTCCGGCTTTTGGGGGCGGGCTCTGTTTCCTGCTCGTACTCGATCTCCACGTACGCTCGCTTCTTCCTCGGGGCGGAGCCGTTGGCGGGAGACTTCCCTTTAGACCGCGACGCCTTCCTCTGCGCCGCCGCCGCCGCCTCCTCCTCCATCTCCTCCTCCTCGCTGGACTCCTCCTGCTCTTCGTCACTGCTGGTCTTCAGCTGGTTCATGTCCTGTCAACACGTTTGCAGGAGGCGTAAATAACAGAATGAAGTGGTGAAGTGGGAAATGTTGAAGACACAGTGGTGAAGTGGGAAGCCCTGCTGGCACCGGCCGCGGTTCAGACCTCGAAGTCGCTCAGGTCGCTCTCCTCCACCTCGTCCTCCGCCACAAACTCTCGCTGTCCCACGTTCTGCAGACAACACACACCTTCAGAATAAAAGTCCCGGTGAGGACAGCTGAGACAGAGAGCACCTTCATCCCACCTCGTCCTCCTCCTCCTCCTCCTCCTCCTCCTCCTCCTCCTCTTCCTCCTCCTCCTCGTCCTCGTCCTGCTGCTCCAGAGCGCGGTCGAAGGCGTGGACGGGGAAGTTGTAGATGTCTCCATACTGGAATCAGACAGAGTGTGAGGGACAGGCGGACGGGGGACAGACGGCGAGGCGGCGCCGGGACGCCGGGACGTACCGTCCCCTGCTTCAGACGCTCCAGCAGCTCCTTCTCGATGGCGTTGTCCAGCTGGGCGGCGATCAGAGCCTTCTCCTGCAAACCGGCACAACCGGGAAAACCCGGTCAGCCCGAATCCATCAACACGGCGAACCGACCAATCAGAGCGCTCACCTCCTTCCTCCGCTCCCGGCTCTCCACCTTCCTGCTGAGGGGCACCAGCTTCCTCCTGACACACACACACACCACACACACACACACACACACACACACACACACACACACACACACACACACACACACACACACACACACACACACCAGTAGATCAGCAGCTGGTACTGGCAGCAGTGTCTACTGCCTCCTCAGCCCCAACTGCCTCCTATGGACCAGGTACTTGTAGCAGTACTTGTGCGGTACTTGTAGCGGTACTTGTAGCGGTACTTGTAGCGGTACTTGTGCAGTACTGGTACTTGTAGCAGTACTTGTGCGGTACTTGTAGCAGTACTTGTGCAGTACTTGTAGCGGTACTGGTACTTGTAGCAGTACTTGTGCAGTACTTGTAGCGGTACTGGTACTTGTAGCAGTACTTGTGCAGTACTTGTAGCGGTACTGGTACTTGTAGCAGTACTTGTGCAGTACTTGTAGCGGTACTGGTACTTGTAGCAGTACTTGTAGCAGTACTTGTAGCAGTACTGGTACTCACTGTCTCTTGAGCACCAGCTTCCTCATGCGGATCAGGTACTGGGTGATTTTGGTGAATCGTTGTTTACATTTGTGTCGGATGAACCGAGGCCAATAAATCAGGTTCTCATCGATCTGTTCCAGAGCGGTCTCGTAGTTCTTACTGAGCTTCACCTGCGCACACACACACACACACACACACACACACACACACACACACACACACACACAGAGAAGACAACGTTCTCTGTGGGCTGAAGGCTCTGAAGTTACGAGGTGTGAACAAAGCATTCAGGATTCCTTCGTCTGGATTCATGCCTCTGGCTGGATTCCTCATAGAGCCGTCTGTTAGCACCAGCGTTAGCTAGAGCCTGTGTTAGCGTTAGCCGTCGTTAGCTCACCTTCTCCCACATTTTGGCGGGAAACGCGGCCCGTTCGATGACCTTCATGTAGAGGAAACACTGACCTGCAGGGGAGACACGTGTGAGAGGCCAGTCTGGCAACAGTCTGAGACGAGCTGGGGACGAGTCAGTGAGGAGTCGGGGACAAGCCGGGGACGAGCCGGGGACGAGTCAGTGAGGAGTCGGGGACGAGCCGGGGACAAGTCAGTGAGGAGTCGGGGACGAGCCGGGGACGAGCTGGGGACGAGCCGGGGACGAGCCGGGGACGAGTCAGTGAGGAGTCGGGGACGAGCCGGGGACAAGTCAGTGAGGAGTCGGGGACGAGTCGGGGACGAGCCGGGGACGAGTCAGTGAGGAGTCGGGGACGAGCCAGTGAGGAGTCGGGGACGAGTCGGGGACGAGTCGGGGACGAGCCGGGGACGAGTCAGTGAGGAGTCGGGGACGAGCCGGGGACGAGCCGGGGACGAGTCAGTGAGGAGTCGGGGACGAGCCGGGGACGAGCCGGGGACGAGTCAGTGAGGAGTCGGGGACGAGCCGGGGACAAGTCAGTGAGGAGTCGGGGACGAGTCGGGGACGAGCCGGGGACGAGTCAGTGAGGAGTCGGGGACGAGTCGGGGACGAGCCGGGGACAAGTCAGTGAGGAGTCGGGGACGAGTCGGGGACGAGCCGGGGTCGAGCCGGGGACGGGCCGGGGACGGGGTGTGTCGGCGTGGCGCTCACCCTTCTCCTCGCGCACCGTGGCGTACTGGCTGTTGGCCAGCGGGCAGGACGAGCGGTTACACAACCCGGTGATGTTGAACTCATTCCGACAGAAGTTCTGACTCTTGGTCCTGAAAGGAGGGAGAGGATCAGAGTCCAGGCCACTGGATGTGTCCCGTTCCACCGCTGGAACCGCTCGGTTCCACCTGATCAGACACTCTGCTGCCTCCAAACTTCACACCCGCTGGACCTAAACCAGTCTACAGTTCTACATCTACATCTCTCATTCCTGAACATGGACCGGTTCCTCGGATCTGAAGAACCAGGCGAGAAAATCAACATGAACAGATTCAGACTGGGGGGGAACATCTCAACAACATGAAATGTTCCTCTGAGCTGTTCCCAGATGTTCTCCAGGTGTGAGGAGGAGAACAGGTTCGGGTTCTGGTGCAGTGGTACTTACTTCACCTTGAAGGAGCAGAACTGTTTGTTACCAATGACGTCCCAGATGACCTGGAAGAACGAGAAGAACATCAGCATCCACACGGCGTGCGTGTGCGTGTGTGTGCGTGCGTGTTTTACAGGTTCCTTTCAACCACATTAACAACAGTCTGGCCATGGAACGCACCACCACAACCTCGTGCCACAAAGTAGTTTCCATATTTAACCGGGCTCCTTTCTGAAAGTGTGACTTTATTTAATCTCCTGCATTCTGACGCGGCGCCGGGCGCTAACGTTAGCATGTAGCTCCCGACCGGATCAAACCGGATGCTTCAGACTCACGTCGTCGTGCTGCATGTTTCTCTCCTAACCGGAAGCTGCTCGTGGCTTCAATGCAGACCGTCCCGTTCCTCCGGTGGTCTCTAACCCCGTTACTTTGACGTGAAGAGGAGCTTTAAAATCCAAACACTTCAATCACATGGATCGTCAGAGGGACGCCATCTTTGTCAAGGCGGAAGTGACGCGCAGCCACCGGAAACCAGATGAAGAGGTGTTGAATCTTTCTTGTTATTATTATTACATTAATGATACGAAGATAACGAAGCTCTTTCCACTTGACTCGTACAGGTCCAAAATACCAATTTCCCCAAATTATTACTGAATAAAACAAACTTCTTTTTTTTCCATGCAGTTTCCCGCCTCGTCTCCTCGTGACGCTGTGACACCACAATACAAACCCACAGGGACTCCCAGAATGCATCGCTTCCGATAGTTTGCAACTCTTTCAGGGCTTTTTCTCTTGATTGTGGATCATGTCTTCACGTGTAGCGGCGCGATTAGTTTACGTTTCTGATTGTGGTTCGGATCGGACAAACGCAGGAATGTTGAGTTCTTACAGGAACCAAGAGTGAGTTCTATGTGCTGGAACGAGGTTAGGCGTCAGCCGCCATCTTCCCGTCGATCCTTTCGGTTCATGAGTATGATGAATGGTGTGTTCACGGACAGTCCGTGAAAGGTGCTGCCGATCCTTGTTACGCTCTGCGCCTCAGCCCTTCTGACCCTGAACCGGGAGAACGTTCCTGATCACTGGAGAACTGATGCCTTTAATAAACTGTGTGGTGGAAGCGCGGTGTGATCTCCTTCTCATCCTGTTACCCCAGAAACTTACACTTATGAAACGAGCTCAAGATCCAAAACACTGAGAAATGAAATAAAGAACCGTCTCAGAGTCCAGGTTCCATCCCGGGAACTCCACATCACTGCAGCGTCTACATTACAGCGGGTTCTGTTCCTGTACCGTAGGTTATATATTACTGTAGGTTCTGTTCCTGTACCGTAGGTTATATATTACTGTAGGTTCTGTTCCTGTACCGTAGGTTATATATTACTGTAGGTTCTGTTCCTGTACCGTAGGTTATACATTACTGTAGGTTCTGTTCCTGTACATCTACGTCACTGTCGCTTCCATGTTACTGTCGGTTCTGCCGGTTCTCCTCTTCTGTCGGTTCAATCTGATCTATGTGCCCCACTTCTACAATCAGACTGTTCTTGAACTGTCAGAAGTTCTCAGCTTTGTAAAGTTCCCACTTCATTACCCATAAAGCCCTCGGGGGGGCGGGGCTTATTCTGCCCGGGTGCTGCGTTCAGGCGTCACAGGAAAACCAGGACACGGTGGACGGAGTGAAAAACAGACGGTTTATTTCAGTAAATAGAGACTTTCTGACTGTACAGCATGAACTGTTAAAACAACCCCGGTTCTCAGGAGAACGCCTCGCTGCTCCAGGTTCTCCTCGCCTGACTTCACCAGAACTTAAAAAAAAAAGATCTAAAAAAGAAGAAAAAATGTACAAAAGAACCGAAGAAAAGTAAAACCTGGAGAACTGAAGGCACTGAACACAAGAGAACTGAAACAACAGAACACCGGAGAACACCGGGGAACACTGGCTCCGCCCCTCCGAGGGAACCCGGGACCATCCTCTCACGTCACTCAGCCAGGTGCATCATGGGAAACCAGCGCTTCCAGAGAACCGTCGCTCTCAGGAGGAGCGGCTGCGTGGAACCGTTCCAGAACAGCGGGACGCGGTTCTGAGTGTCCTGGTTCTGACAGAACGTGAGAGTTCTGAGGAATCTGGACCTGACGAAGAGCTGATTCTAGAACACGACTGTTCCAGAGGCATGTGGGCCGGCGTGTTCTCCGGAGAACAGGAGAACCCAAAGAGTTGTTCTCAAACTGGGCCTGCAGATCCTAGAACCGGGAGGGAAGCTTTAGGGAACGTGGGAACGTTCTGGAGTCAGGTCTGGACGGCCGGTTCTAGGTCGTGTCAGCTGATGTAGAACACGGCCGTTCTCGGAGCTCCGGGAGGAATTACGGTTCTGCAGCTTCGTTCTGCATGTTTGATACCGTAGAACCACGGAACCACGGGCCCGTGTTCTAGAGCCCAGGAGAAACCAGTTATCTAGAACGTTGTAGGACCAGAACCAAGCAAGACGTCAGGAGGTTCTGGAACCACCGACTCACCGGAGGAACCGAGAACACTTGAAGCATAGAGAACGTTTTCTGATGTTCTAACAGCAGGTTCTCGATCGCAGTCTTCCGCCAAGAACATGATCAGGTTCTCAAAAATAAAAAAAGAGTTCCGGAGTGGAAAATGGGTTCTAGAAGAGCAGCTGGTGTTCCGTCGGTCAGAACAAGACGGTTTGTTTGAGAACGTCTGAGACCCAGTAGAACCTCATCGCGCATGTTTGGTTCCCTCGACTCCAGACCACGTTCTAGAGTCAGAACGGAGTCCAGAACCTCGGGACCAGAGAACTTCTAGAACTCCATGTTGAGAACGTCTGAACAGACAAACAGGAACCGGTTCTACAGAATCAAACAGCAGGTTCTAGAACGCCGCAGGAGTCCGAGGAACATCAGAACCGCTGTGGTTCTGGCACAGAAGAGTGAGTTTTTGGCACAGACGAGAACGGAACACAAACCGGAGAACGCAGGAGAACCAGGAGCGGTCCTGAAGGTTCTCATGTTCAGAGCAGGTTCCACAGCCGGACTGGACCAGGGTTTGGCCCCGCCCCTTCATTAACCCCGCCCCCTTCTCAGGTTACAGAGGGACAGACGGGTTTCAGGAGTGCCGGGTTCCAGAACCCTGCTGGTCTCAGACAGGTTCTGGGTTCCAGAACCCTGCTGGTCTCAGACGGGTTCTGGGTTCTGGGTTCCAGAACCCTGCCGCTCTCAGACAGGTTCTGGGTTCTGGGTTCCAGAACCCTGCCGGTCTCAGACAGGTTCTGGGTTCCGGGTTCTGCTGGTCTCTGGCTGCAGGCCGGGTTCTGGTCTCTGACGGTCTTAAGGCGTTTCACACAGTAAAAACAAAGGAGCGGTTCTGTCGGGTTCCCCGGCGCCGGGGTTCCCTCGCTGGACGGTTCGGGGCCGGTCGGGGTCTCTGGGGGGCGCCGGGGTCCGCGGGGTCCGCGGGTTCTCTAGGAGGTCTTGACCAGGTCGTAGACGTAGATGTGGAAGTCGTCGTGGAACTTGATGAAGTAGACGGAGGGCTTGGCCTCCACCTGGTGGATCACCATGCCGGACCGCTTGCCGCCGTCCTCCCGGGCGTACTCCACCTGCTTCCCCACCAGGCTGTCCACCACCTCCCCGGGTTCTCGCTCCGCCGCCGCCGCCTCGCCTGCGGGACACGGGACGGTCAGAACCACCGGGGAACCGGGAGCGCAGGACCGGGACCGGAGGAACCGTTACCGCAGGACCGGGACTCACTGGACTCGGGCATGATGCGCAGGTCCCCCTCCTTGTAGTCGTCCAGCAGCTGGTACATGTAGAGAACCGGGTCCTTCTCGTAGGTGATGTAGAACCAGGAGGTCATGACGGGGGCCCGGGCCAGGACCATGCCCCGCCACTCCTCCTTGGGCCCGTCCTCCGTCTCGAACATGTGCTCCACCGCCTTCCCGATCATGGTGTCGGCCAGCGGGGCGTCGCTGACCCGGGCCGGGGCTGCGGGGGAACGGAACCGTCAGAACCGGAACGCCTGCCCGGCAGAACCCGGGGCGGCTCCGGGAGTTCTGCTCACCCACGCGGTCCGGCAGGACCTCCAGGCCCACCACCCGCTGGTCGGACAGCAGCTCCAGGCCGTAGATGCAGTCGAAGCCGTCGTACTTGATCAGGTAGAGGGACGGACTGACCGGGACCTGGTCCAGGACCGTCCCCTTCCACTGGGAGGACTTATCTGGACACACACACACACACACACACACACACAGTTAGAACAAGACGAAACCCTTTCAAGCTCCTGTCTTTGGCCCCGCCCACACCTCCTCATGACCAATCACAGTGAAGCAGCAGAACCCTGAGAACTCACTGCCCTCCTTCCAGATGTGCTGGATCCTGCAGCCCACCAGGTTCCTCCGGGGCGGAGCCGGGCCGGAACCAACACTGCTCCTCTGCTTCCTGCTGGAGGAGGAGGGGGAGGAGTCAGGAGGGGGAGGAGTCAGGAGATGAGGAGTCAGGAGGGGGAGGAGTCAGGAGGTGAGGAGTCAGGAGGGGGAGGAGTCAGGAGGGGGAGGAGTCAGGAGAGGGAGGAGTCAGGAGGGGGAGGAGCCAGGAGGTGAGGAGTCAGGAGGGGGAGGAGTCAGGAGGGGGAGGAGTCAGGAGAGGGAGGAGTCAGGAGGGGGAGGAGCCAGGAGAGGGAAGAGTCAGGAGGGGGAGGAGCCAGGAGGTGAGGAGTCAGGAGAGGGAGGAGTCAGGAGGGGAGGAGTCAGGAGGAGGAGGAGCCAGGAGGGGAGGAGTCAGGAGAGAGAGGAGTCAGGAGGGGGAGGAGCCAGGAGAGGGAAGAGTCAGGAGGGGGAGGAGCCAGGAGGTGAGGAGTCAGGAGGGGGAGGAGTCAGGAGGGGGAGGAGCCAGGAGGTGAGGAGTCAGGAGAGGGAGGAGTCAGGAGGGGAGGAGTCAGGAGGAGGAGGAGCCAGGAGGGGAGGAGTCAGGAGAGAGAGGAGTCAGGAGGGGAGGAGTCAGGAGGGGGAGGAGCCAGGAGAGGGAGGAACCAGGAGGGGAGGAGTCAGGAGGTGAGGAGTCAGGAGGGGGAGGAGTCAGGAGGGGGAGGAGCCAGGAGGTGAGGAGTCAGGAGAGGGAGGAGTCAGGAGGGGAGGAGTCAGGAGGAGGAGGAGCCAGGAGGGGAGGAGTCAGGAGAGAGAGGAGTCAGGAGGGGAGGAGTCAGGAGGGGGAGGAGCCAGGAGAGGGAGGAACCAGGAGGGGAGGAGTCAGGAGGGGAGGAGCCAGGAGGGGAGGAGTCAGGAGGGGGAGGAGCCAGGAGAGGGAGGAGTCAGGAGAGGGAGGAGTCAGGAGGGGGAGGGGCCAGGAGGGGGAGGAGCCAGGAGGAGGAGACTCACTTGTGCATGTTCTTCTTCTTCATCATGTTTGCAGTGAGGCTGGAATTTCCTGAAACCCAAACGCAGCACAGTGAAGGTCAGCAGCAGCTGGTGGTGTGTTCAGGGACAATGTGGAAAGATCAGCGTTACTAAACACAGTGATCGTGGTGCATTCAGGGTGTCCTCAGGACTGTCGGAAAAAATCTTTTTACATCCGAATTGAGATTCTTTTTTACTTTCTTTTTGCTTCCTTTCTCTCTTCTTCTCCTGCGCTCAGCTGTGATCCAGACGGCTCACACTGCCACCTACAGGCTCAGCTCATCACTACACTGAACTCCAGACTGACCGCCAAGTGGCGCCGGCGGCTAAGCTAACAGGCTAGCTGATTCTGTACTGTTCTGTTGATGGAACCGGTTCGCACTTTGAGAGTCTTCTGTCTGGCTCCGCCCCCCATCCGTCTCGTTCTGTTAGCTGAGCTGAGAGCTTTCTGATGATTTTGGTTTGTTGGATTTTGAGCCTGATTTTTGGAAAAGGACCCTGGAGAGCTGCAGCTTCCAGGTTCTTTGAAGAACCACAAGCTCTTCAGAGGAACAGCATTTGTTAGCATCACCTTCTGGACACTAGTTCACTAGTTCTGTTAGCATTAGCATATTCTGTATCGGTTTCGGGCCGAGCCTCGGTAATCTGATCTCCTCCTGTTAGCATTAGCATTAGCATCACCTGCAGCAGTTTCCTGGAGGCGGAGCCTCATTAATCTGAACTCCTCCTTTTAGCATTAGCATTAGCATCATCTGCAGCAGTTTCTGGGGGCGGAGCCTTGATCTGAACTCCTACAGTGAGCATTAGCATTAGCACTGTGGTTTTGCTGGTGACTGCGGTGAAAAGAGGAGGGGACCCCGAAGCGTTCCCTGAGGACCGCCGGTCCTGACTCACCGCCCTCCGCTCGGGGCCGCGGGGCAGCCGGGTTCTTGAAGGGGGTCTTCATTCATCCACCTGTGGGTGTGGCCGGCCGGGAGGGGGCGGGGCAAAGTGAAGAACCAGGAGTCAGGTGGCTTCCTGGACTGGCTGCATTCAGGTCCAGAACCTGCAGAACCTGGAGAACCTGGAGACAGGGAACAAAGCCACCAGGCTACAAACAAACAAACAAACAAACAAACAAACAAACAAACAAACACCATTAGAAAGGTTCTTCACACATTCGTTTGTGAAATAAACATCTGAACCGAGGGAACCCACGGCGGATCTCTCCCACGTTCTGCTGCCCTGGAACTCCTCGGACTGAGCAGAACCCGGTTCTGCAGCAGAACGCTGAGCTCTGGAGGCAGGAGACCAGGGTCCCTGTGGAGAACCAGGAGCGGTTCTGGTTCTGATCTGAAGGTTCTTCGTAGAGCACGATGAGTTCAGGCCGGTGTGAGGGTTCTCTTGTGACGTCCCAGAGAAGGAGAACGTTTACGAACACAGGAGTTCATTCCCTTCAGGGTTCTGCCTCCAGGCCGGTCTGAGCAGAACCTCCTGAGTCTGAAGAACGTCTTCTGTCGCGATGACAACACTGCAGAGGTCAGCTGGCTCCTGCTGGACCCCGGGCCTCATGTTGGACCCCCGGCTTCACGTTGGACCGTGAGCCTCATGCTGGACCCCCCTGCTTCATGTTGGACCCCGGCCTCCCGTTGGGCAGTGAGCCTCATGTTGGACCCCTCCCCCTCCCCTCACTATGAGCTCAGGTAATGGAGGCTCTGTGTGGAAAACACTGCGAAGAAAAGGCGCACGAGAGCAAAGGAAGGAGGAGGAGGAGGAGGAGGAGGAGGAGGAGGAGGAGAGGAGGAGGAGGAGGAGAGGAGGAGGAGGAGGAGGAGGAGGAGGAGGAGAGGAGGAGGAGGAGGAGGAGGAGGAGGAGGAGGAGGACGGGAGGAGGTCCCCGGGGAGAAAACACGGAGCCCCGGCGGCCCGGGGACCACAGCTCCGCCGCGAGACTTACCGACACGGCGATCAGCGGAGCCGCATAATCCCGGTCCTGCAGTCCCGCTGCTCCGGTCCCGGTGCTCCGGTCCGGCTCGTCTAGTCCGGGTCGTCTGGTCCAGACCCTCCACAGACCCTCCACTGAGCTCCGGGCGTCAAGCTAACTGCGCCAAAATGGCGACAGGGCGGGAAGGAGGCAGCGCGCGCTTCACAATAAGAGCGCCATGATAGACGACGTCATAGCGCGTGAAGAGGAAGACAACAAGACTGTAATGTCTACTATATTACTGTAATACTGAGTAATACTGGTTATAACACTGTAACACTAACTACACTATTATAATACCGAATATAACACTGTAATACCAATCTAGTATTATAATACTGTAATACTTATTATGTCACTATAATACCGATTACTACTGATTATAACACTAACACTGAGTACACTATTACAATGATGAATAAAATACTGAATAATGTAATAGCAAATCTAATATACTGGATATAGAAAAGAGCTGAAACACTGAATATAATACTGTAATACTTAATATATCACTGTAACACTGAATGTCATGGTGAAAAACATTGAATGTAATGCAATACTGAACATAAGACTGAGTAACACTGATTATAACACTGCAATATTATATTTAATATATTACTATAATACTCAAAATATTACTAGAATAGAATAGAATAGAATACTGTATTGATCTCACAGAGGAGAAATTCACCAGAGCAAGAGGCTCATACAACACACAGGGGGGTGCAAAAAGTAATGAAAGGTGCGATATGAACAAGTAATCGTGCAAAAGACTGAGTAGTGCTGATTATAGCGGTGTAATACTGAATGTATTCTAACAAATACTGAATATAATACTGAGAAATACTGAACATGATACAATAGTACAATGCTGAATACAACTCTGAGGTTCCTTTTCCATGAACTGTTTAGTGAAAATACACACACAGTTTACAGAACGTGTTTTCATTTCTTTATGTTTCTTAAAGATCAGAATAATCAGATCAACACGGAAGTTTTGAGGGGAAAATAGTTACTTTTATTACTTCGCCTTTCATTAAAACTGAAACCTGAACTGTCCGCGTCAGACTTTATTTTGAAAATCCGACCGGAAATAAACACTGCCCGCTCCGTCGCCTTGACAACCGTTGTTGCAGCGAAGAAGTCCCGCCTTTTCCCCGCCTGCCAAATCGGCGGCGCGCCTGCGTCTTCTTGCCGTGTTCTGTGCGCGTGCGCGTGTAAGCCACCGCATTGTCTCGTGCACGGCGGCCCCTCGGGGGGGCGCGCGCCTCACGGAGCTGCGTCGCCTCTGATTGGTCCACAGATTCAGAAGGAGGCTGCCCAATCGGGTGCAGACACCGGTTACCATGGTGACCGGAGGGCGGGGCCTCAGGAAGCTCGGCTCAGCTCCAGAAGAGAAAAACACTGAAAATCATAAAAATAAAACCCTGCAGTGGAACCCGTTACCATGGCGACGTGGCAGCGTGAAGGAGGGCGTTCTACTCCAGCATGGCGGCGACACTTCAACCTGCTGTAGTGCTGTTTACAGTTGAAACTGTTGTTGACAGGCTTAAAATGTTATGCTAACTGCGAACGTCAGTCGAGAGTCAGCGTAAAGCAGGCCTGGAGCTTTACGTCACCCGGTTCGAGGCCCTCTGGCCCTGGCCGTCGTCGGGAGGAGGCGACATTAAAACACTGAAGTTTCAGTTTCAGAAAGCTGTCAGAGATTTAACAGAAGAAGAAGAAGAGCGGAGTCGTCAGCGTATGTACAGGATTTAAACTTTATTTACAGTACAGTGAAAACAAAACAGAAAAAAACAAGACGAACGAGAGGATTAGAAAAACAGCGTTTCTTTTTGGGCACAGAGTCTTCAGCTTCACGTTTCCACGGCGACTGTTTGGAAACAACCTGGAAACTGTGTAGTTAGCATGTCGCACGCGGAACGTGTTCTTCGCCGCTTCTGCTGACGGAGCCTTTCCAGAAGCTTCTCGCCGTCCGTCTACTGAGCATGTGCAGAACAGCTGTTTCCATGGAGACACAACAACCACCGCTGGAAAACATTGCCATGGCAACGGGGCCTCAGCCAGCAGGACGGCGCCCCCTTCAGGCCAGGCGTACCTCAGAGAGCGGGGAACACGTTCTGCTGGGGGAACTTTGGCTTCAGACGGAGACCTTCGCTGCGTTCCGTCCATCTTTGGTCCCGACACCCTTTCAGAATAAAAGTCGCGCCGTGGTTCATGACCTCGGTCATGTGACCCGGTTCCTCGGAGAACGCGAACACCGCGGTGCAGCAGGGACGTGTGGGAAGCATTTCGTTCGGAGAGGAGGAGTCCCAGACTGGCGCAGCCCCGACCCCCCCGTCACCTCCAGTGGCCCAACGGAGGGTCCGGGGCCCAGGCTGAGAACCATTAGATGAATGATTGTGATCAGCATCGAAAGAGAAGCCAGATGTTCCATCGTTTCATTAAAAGATCGAAAAAACAAAAAAGATATTCTGAGTTTTGTTTTTGTTTTTAGAGAATCGAACCACCGAAGAACTTTTATTGTGGAGGGTCTGAAGAAGGCTGCTGTCCACCAATCAGAGGGCAGGAAGGACACGCCCACCAATCAGAGGACAGGAGGGACACGCCCACCAATCAGAGGACAGGAAGGACACATCCACCAATCAGAGAACAGGAGGGACACGCCCACCAATCAGAGGGCAGGAAGGACACGCCCACCAATCAGAGAACAGGAAGAACACACCCACCAATCAGAGGACAGGACGGCTGCTGTCCACCAATCAGAGGACGGGGGGACACGTTGTGCCTGTCGGTTCTGCTCCGCTGTGGAACCCGACCTGGACGGAGTTCTGGATGTGCTGCAGCGCAGAACCTTCAGATCTGTACCACAAGAAACCTGATGGTCCTCCAGAACCGGACCGGGTCGAGGTTCTGGAGCCGATCCAGGCCGGAGGAACGTGGCTGACGGGAGGATGTCGGTCCAGGGAACCGCCGGCCCGGTTCCACTCTGTGGTTTCTGAGAATGTCTCCGTCCAACCAGACACCAGAACAGAACCAGGAACCGTGAAAGTTCTAGCTCTTTCTCACCACTTCTGCGTTTCTGGACTGAAACGGGACGGTTCAGAACCTCAGACCTGGTCCTGGTACCGGGACGGTCCAGACCCGGGACATTTCAGACCTGGTGCCAGAACAGTTCAGACCCGGGACGGTTCAGACCCGGTACCGGGAGAGGCCGTGGTGTTGAGGGGTTAAAGGATGGGGTTTCGAACTGGACCCTGGTCCCGGTCTGGCGGTTCCTGCTGCACATCCTTCAGGCAGGAGAACCGCTGAGGTCCGGGCGGACCGAGGACTGGACCGTCCCAGTCTGGAATTGAACTGAGGACCGGGGAACCGGGTCCAGACCCTCCAGGTCGGGGTTCTCCGGTTGGGCAGTAGAGAGTTTTGCTTGTGGAGCGGTTCTGATCCGGTCCTGCTGAACAGAACCTTGTGGTTCTGGTGGCAGAACGTGTCCCGGCTGGGGTCAGAGCGTTCTGGTCCTGGTTCTGGTGACTGGATGAGGCGGTGTGGTCCGGTTCTGGGGTGGGATTGGTGCCGCTGCTGATCCGGGTTCTCCCGGCGGAACCTCAGCAGCCGCAGCCCTCCTTGGCCGGCGGGTTCTCGGCGCCGAGCCGGGTTCCGGGCGCCGCCGGTTTGTGCTGGACCCCGGACTCGGCGGCGTTCAGGTCCAGACTGCCGTCCTGGATGTTCTGGTAGATCCGCTTGGCCGCCTCCAGGAAGGCCTCCTCCACGTTCTCCCCTCTGGACGAGAACCGGAGGAACGTCAGCACGGCGCCGCCGTTCTAGATAACACCGGCTGACCGGACGACCGCAGAACCGGAGAGAGCTGGGCTCCATTTCAACCGCTCACTTCAATCCAGCCGACCCCGCGACCTCTGGGCGACCTCTGACTCCTGCATGACCTCTGAGTGATCTCTGCGTGACCTGTGCGACCTTTGACCTCTGTCCTACCTCTGAGTGACCTCTGTGCGACCTCTAACCAACCTCTGCATGACCTCTGACCTCTGCATGACCTCTGACCTGCCTCTGCTTGACCTCTGCACGACCTCTGTTTGACCTCTAACCTCTTTGTGACCTATGACCTACCTCTGCCCTCTGCGTGACCTCTGCCGTTTGTTGGACCTCTGCATGACCTATGACCTACCTCTGACCTCTGAGTGAGCTCTGTGTGACTTGTGTGACCTCTAATCAACCGCTGCACGACCTCTGACCTCTGCATGGCCTCTGCCCTCTGCCCTCTGTTTGACCTCTGACCTCTGCGTGACCTCTTCTCTCTGAGTGACCTCTGCGTGACCTCTGCCCTCTGCCCTGTCTGAATCACTGCATCCTGCTCTCAGGGTTCTCGGTTCTGGTCCCGGTCCCGGTTCCTGGAGAACGGCTCTGATACTCACGTCTTGGCGCTGGCCTCCAGGAACAGCAGCCCTGCGGAACAGGAGAACACGGTCAGGAACCCGGAGCCGGGCCGAGCGTCGCCGTGACGACGGAACGCATCGCCGTGACGACGGAGCCTGCCGGAACGTCTCACCGTTCTCCTCGGCGAACTGCTTGGCCTCCTCGTACGTCACGTCTCTCTGGGCCTCCAGGTCCGCCTTGTTCCCGATCAGGATGATGACCTGGAACACAGCGCAGAACCTTCTAGAACGCTCCAGCGCAGAACCTTCTGGAACGCTCCACAGCAGAACCTTCCAGAACGCTCCAGCGCAGAACCTTCTAGAACGCGCCAGCACAGAACCTTCCAGAACGCTCCATGGCGGAACGTTCTCACGCCATCATTCGGTCTGCGACCAAAACTTCAGAACATCGATCAATAGTGGAGAACAAAAGTAGAACCAGGATGAAAACTTCTGTTCAAACCCTCAGAACCCCTCTAACCTGTGGAACAACGTGGTTCTCAAATGAGCTGGAACCCTGTGGAACCCGGTTCTTAAGTCAGTAAAATCTTTCCTCTGGAGCGTTTCCAGAGCAGCCGTCACAACAGCTGGAAGGAACCGGTTCTAACAGCTGGAAGGAACCGGTTCTAACAGCCGGAAGGAACCGGTTCTAACAGCCGGAAGGAACCGGTTCTAACAGCCGGAAGGAACCGGTTCTAACAGCCGGAAGGAACCGGTTCTAACAGCCGGAAGGAACCGGTTCTAACAGCTGGAAGGAACCGGTTCGGTTCACCTGGTTCTAGACTGAGTTCCACCCTGTGGAACTCCCGGTTCTCGGTAAGGTTCCGGCGGTACTCACGGTGTTGGGGTTGGTGAGGTTCCGGGCGTCGGTCAGCCAGCTGCTCAGGTGGTTGTAGGTGCTCCTCCTGGAGACAGAGGCCGTGAGAACCCGGTCCTGCGGACCCAGAACCCAGAACCCCCGGCGGTACCTGGTGATGTCGTAGACCATCAGGGCCCCCGCCGCCCCCCGGTAGTAGGACCGGGTCACGGCCCGGAAGCGCTCCTGTCCCGCCGTGTCCCAGATCTGCAGCTTGACCTTCTGGCCGTGGACCTCCATGATCCTGGTCCCGAACTCCACCCCGATGGTGTGGGGACAGTCCGCCATGACTGCAGGACACAGCGGCGGTCAGCCCGGGACAGGGGACAGCTAACGGGTTCTACAACGGTCCTGAACCCCAGAACAACCCGGAGCTTTCAGAACCACGGAGAACCACGGAGAACCGCCGAGAACTCACATTTCTTCTCTGTGAACTGATGAAGCAGACACGACTTCCCCACGCCCATATCACCTGAAACACACACACACACACACACACACACACACACACACACACACACACACACACACACAGGGTGACTGTCTCTGCGGGGATGACCGTCCCACTGCAGTGTCTTCGGGGTCGCTCGTCCGTCTCGCTCACCGATGATGATGTACTTGAAGATGTAGGAGTAGTTATACGGTGCAGTCGTCATCTTCAACCTGCGGAGGAGAACAGACCGAGATCCAGATCCTGGTCCTGAACCTGATCCAGATCCAGATCTGAACCTGATACAGATCCTGGTCCTGAACCTGATCCAGATCCTGGTCCTGAACCTAGTCCTGGTCCTGGTTCAGTTCGGTATCTGTCGGAGCAGAAACAGAGAGGACTCCGGTGTTTCGGATTAAGTGGTTTTCCAGTTAACTGGTCACCAACTTCCTTTTGCATTGGTTGTTGCTGCTAAGAGCAGTTACCACTGCATGATCCAGGACCACACTGTGTCCACTGCACGATCCAGGACCAGACTGTGTCCACTGCACGATCCAGGACCAGACTGTGTCCACTGCACGATCCAGGACCAGACTGTGTCCACTGTCAGTGGACAGGTAGCCAACACTGCATGAAGCTGGATCAACGTGTCCAGCCGCAGTGCAGTGGTGAGTGTCCACTGACACTGGTCTTCTTAAAATGCTGTAACGAGCAAATAAAGGACGTCGGTCTTCAGTTATCAGGCGAACCAAATAATCCGAAACACCACCCGGAGAGCTCCTCCAGTTCCCTGCTGCTAGCTGAGCGGCTAGCGGCTAGCGGCTATCAGAGGAGGATCACTTTTACCTCCACTCACTACAAAAACACGCAAATAACTCCCGGCGCGGTGTCACCTGGACTCCGGGCTTCGTGGTCAAGCCGCTGGTTAGCTTAACCCGCTGGTTAGCCGGTTAGTGGGACGCTAGTCTGAGCTGATTAGCCTCCTCAGCCGTCCGGTTCTGCAGCCACTTCCGGGTTTTCTTCTTCACTGGGAGCAAAAAAAGTGAAACGCGGAACACCGTCACGTGACGGGTTATGATGAATGGTGTTGATCAGGGAGGGCGCGCGAGCAGAAATCCTTCTCTTGATCCCATTTTTACATTTTCCATCATCACAGCTGATTTCAGGATGAGAAAAGTGGGAAGTTCCCACTTTAGAGGGGAACTTCCTGTTTTGTCCCGCAGTGAAGATCCGTCAGTCTAACATGACTCCTTGGTTTTCGCGGGTGATTTTCCATCGTAACGTGATTTTTAGTTGGTCACAGTCCAGCCGATCTGAAGGAGTGAAGTCAGTCTGAGGTCAGCGACTCGTCACGGACCGTTTCTGAAAGCCTGGAAAGTTCCAGATCTGAAAGGATCAGTGCGGCCCTCAGCTGAACCCAGCTGCCCGTTTCCATGACAACGGTCCATCCACATCTCCATGGAAACGGGGTTTGGGGTCCGGACTCACAACCTTCCTAAAACACCAAGGAAACGAAGTCGGCCGAAATCATAACGTTTCTGGTCCTGGTCCTGGTCCTGGTCCTGGTCTTGGTCCTGGTCCTGGTCCTGGTCCTGGTCTTGGTCCTGGTCCTGGTCCTGGTCCTGGTCTTGATCCTGGTCCTGGTCCTGGTCCTGGTCTTGGTCCTGATCTTGATCCTGGTCCTGGTCCTGATCCTGGTCCTGGTCCTGGTCTTGATCCCGGTCCTGGTCCTGGTCCTGGTCTTGGCCCTGATTTTGATCCTGGTCCTGGTCCTGGTTCTGGTCCTGGTCCTGGTCTTGGTCCTGATCTTGATCCCGGTCCTGGTCTTGATCCCGGTCCTGGTCCTGGTCTTGGTCCTGAGCTTGATCCTGGTCCTGGTTTTGATCCTGGTCCTGGTCCTGGTTCTGGTCTTGGTCCTGATCTTGATCCTGGTCCTAGTCCTGGTTCTGGTCTTGGTCCTGATCTTGATCCTGGTCCTGGTCTTGATCCTGGTCCTGGTCCTGGTCCTGGTCCTGGTCTTGGTTCTAATCTTGATCCTGGTCTTGATCCTGGTCTTGATCCTGGTCTTGGTCCTGGTCTTGCTGAGTCTGTCCAGCAGGGAGACCCAGCACAAGCTGCCCGGCTGAGATGTTCAGGGCTCAGATGCCCCCCCCCCCCCCCCCCCCATGCCCCGCCCCCCCAGGAGGAGGGGCTGAGAGACCTCCTACACCTTCTTACCCTCACTTAGTGCCGGGGCATTTCTTTCTACCCTCAGCTGGGGCAGTTGTCTACCCTCACAGGGAGCTGGGGCAGTTCTTCCTACCCTCGGGAGGGGGGCAGTTCTTCCTACCCTCGGGAGGGGGGCAGTTCTTCCTACCCTCGGGAGGGGGGCAGTTCTTCCTACCCTCGGGAGGGGGGCAGTTCGCTGGGAGAGGATGAAGTCTGGGTGCAGCTGGAAGACAGAAGAGTGAAGATCAGCAGGAAGACGGACGGACATGGACAAGCAGAAAGGTAACACACACACACACACACACACACACACACACACACACACACACACACACACACACACACACACACACACACACAATCATGAATAAAACACTGTCAGCAGTCGTGACTGTAACTTCACCATGGTGAGAACATGAGGGCAACTAGCTGCTCGCATGCTGTCAACATGATGATCAGCTGGTTAACAGCTGGTTAACAGCTGTTAACCAGCTGTTAACCAGCTGTTAACCAGCTGTTAATGTGATGATTACATTCAAACGGTGGGATTTAAGTGTTTTTCTATTGTCACTTTTAAAAAGTTTCACAAAGTTCAAAGAGATGAAAGAAAGAAGAAAACAACAAACCAAACTGTGTGTGTGTGTGTGTGTGTGTGTGTGTGTGTGTGTGTGTGTGTGTGTGTGTGTGTGTGTGTGTGTGTGTGTCAGCAGCCTTAAAGCAGCAGACAGGAGTTAAACACAGACCTCTGACCTCTGACCTTTGTGTGGGCCGAGCTGTGTGGCGTTTCTGCAGTTCTGCTCTCCGCTCGGTTTAAAGAGGTTCTCCTGGGTTCTCCGTGGCTCTAAATGGTTGTTCGTGGTTCTAGATGAGCCGAGGGACTCGTTCCAGTGGAGAAGTTCCAGGATGGAACCTTGTGTGTGTGTGTGTGTGTGTGTGTGTGTGTGTGTGTGTGTGTGTCCAGAACCTTCACTGTACACTTCAGGTGACACTGGGTGTTAAACATTAGCGCCTTATCTGTGTGTCTTGACATGGGAAGGCCACACACACACACACACACACACACACACACACACACACACACACAGTTGTTTTGCTGCTTTTCAATGAGCAGTTTAAACAGTCTGCATTCTTTCTTTCATCATTCATTTATTCATTGATGCTTTCAGAGTTACAACAGCTCCATTCTTCACACACACACACACACACACACACACACACACACACACACACACACACACACACACACTGCATCTCCATCACTCACAATCAGTCTCATTCAGACGTTCCAGATCGACTCAGAACTTTGTGTTTTTGGACCGGTCCTGGACTGGTTTTGGACTGTTGGACGTGCTGGTGGAACGTTGACGCTCCAGAGGGACGGCGGAATGGGGGGACGGGGGGATGGCAGGACGGTCGGACAGAGGGACGGGGGATGGCGGGACGGGGGGACAGAGGGACGGTGGGACGGAGGGACGGGGTACGGAGGGACGGGGGGGACGGCCGGACGGCGGTCTGTAAACAGAGGGATCAGACGCGGCGCCGGGACACATGACTCATCGCTCTGAGATAAAGTCTGTAAACTGCCGCTTCGCCACAGCAGCTAATGACTTCCTGTTCCTGCTGGAGCCCCGTCAGCCAATCAGAGACGTCCCCGGGGACGGACCATTAACCCAGGCTGATTTCGTTCGTTACGTCCGCGATGTCTTCACTTTGTTCGGGACCATCTTGATAGCATCGCTCAGGCTGGGGGGTTCTTCAGACGTCCCTCTGAGACGTTCCAGTGTTCTTCCGTCTGGAGCGGAGACGTCCTCTGGGGATGGAGGACGTTCTGTTTCGTGTCCTCTAATGTTCCTGAGGCGTCCGTCCTACATCTGAAGAACCGAATGGAAGGACAGAGCCGCACAAGGAAAGACCTCTGCGGAAGACAGAACGGAGTGAGGGGGGACACGGCCGGAGCGCTGGACCCTGAGGGGCTGTCCCACAGCCGGATCCGTGTCCTGATGGAGCGGACGGCCAGCAGCGGCTGAGACCAGTCTGTCCAAAGGGACAGTGTGGTCCAGGGGGACGGCTGACTCCTCCAGAGTTCCCATGATCCTCTGGGCTGCTCCTCTCCTCCTCCGGACGAAGGATTTCTGATCGCTCGTTACGCCGGGATTGTTTTAAATTTATTTTATAGATCTGAAACTGTTTGAGTTCTGCTGATGTTCTGCTGACGTTCTGCTGATGTTCTGCTGATGTTCTGCTGATGTTCTGCTGATGTTCTGCTGACGTTCTGCTGACGTTCTGCTGACGTTCTGCTAATGTTCTGCTGATGTTCTGCTGACGTTCTGCTGATGTTCTCCTGACGTTCTGCTGATGTTCTGCTGATGTTCTGCTGACGTTCTGCTGATGTTCTGCTGATGTTCTGCTGATGTTCTGCTAATGTTCTGCTGATGTTCTGCTGACGTTCTGCTGACATTCTCCTGACGTTCTGCTGATGTTCTGCTAATGTTCTGCTGATGTTCTGCTGATGTTCTGCTGACGTTCTCCTGACGTTCTGCTGATGTTCTGCTAATGTTCTCCTGACGTTCTGCTGACGTTCTGCTGATGTTCTGCTGATGTTCTGCTAATGTTCTGCTGATGTTCTGCTGACGTTCTGCTGATGTTCTCCTGACGTTCTGCTGATGTTCTGCTGATGTTCTGCTGAC
This sequence comes from Salarias fasciatus, assembly GCF_902148845.1. Taxonomy (NCBI): domain Eukaryota; kingdom Metazoa; phylum Chordata; class Actinopteri; order Blenniiformes; family Blenniidae; genus Salarias; species Salarias fasciatus. The sequence continues at coordinate 31,494,084 of NC_043756.1, forward strand.
GTTCTGCTGATGTTCTGCTGATGTTCTGCTAATGTTCTGCTGATGTTCTGCTGACGTTCTGCTGACATTCTCCTGACGTTCTGCTGATGTTCTGCTAATGTTCTGCTGATGTTCTGCTGATGTTCTGCTGACGTTCTCCTGACGTTCTGCTGATGTTCTGCTAATGTTCTCCTGACGTTCTGCTGATGTTCTGCTAATGTTCTCCTGACGTTCTGCTGACGTTCTGCTGACATTCTGCTGCGCTCATCCGACGTCGTGATGCTGTTTGTTCTCAGATCGCTGTTTACCTCTCTGGTTGGGACCTGTGTTGACCTCTGTCCACCTATTTACCGGTCTGCAGTTCTGTTTGCTGGTTCTGTTTGCTGGTTCTGTTCATCGGTTCTGTTGACCGGTTCTGCCTGTCCTCAGTTCTGGCCAGGCTGATCTGGGACCTTCAGTCCTTCCTGTCGGTTCTGGACTCGGAGAACCTGAGCTACATCGCTCAGGCGCAAAAGAAATCCATCTCAGAGCTGCTGTCCAGACTGCAGGGCCCCGAGAGCACAGGTGACAACAACAACAACACAACAACACAACAACACAACAACAACAACACAGCAACAACACAACAACATCAGCAACAACAACACGACAACAACACAACAACAACAGCAACAACAACAACAACAATGACACAACAACACAACAACAACAACACAACAACAACACAACAACAACAACCCAACAACAACACAACACAACAACAACACAACAACAACACAACAACACAACAACACAACAACAACACAGCAACAACACAACAACAACACAACAACAACAACACAACAGCAACAACAACAACACGACAACAACAACACAACAACAACAATGACACAACAACACAACAACAACACAACAACAACAACACAACAACAACACAACAACAACACAACACAACAACAACACAGCAACAACACAACAACAACACAACAACAACACAACAGCAACAACAACACGACAACAACAACACAACAACAACAACAACAACAACAACACAACAACAACAACAACAACACAACAACAACAACAACCCAACAACAACAACCCAACAACAACACAACACAACAACAACAACACAACAGCAACAACAACACGACAACAACAACACAACAACAACAACACAACACAACAACAACACAACACAACAGCAACAACAACACGACAACAACAACAACACAACAACAACAACACAACAACACAGCAACAACACAACAACAACAACACAACAACAGCAACAACAACACAACAACAACACAACAACAGCAACACAGCAACAACAACAACAATGACACAACAACACAACAACAACACAGCAGCAACAACAACACAGCAACACAACAACAACACAGCAGCAACAACAACACAGCAACACAACAACAACACAACAACAACACAGCAGCAACAACAACACAGCAACACAACAACATCACAACAACAACACAACAATGACAACACAGCAGCAACAACAACAACACAACAACAACACAGCAGCAATAACACAGCAACACAACAACAACACAGCAACACAACAACAACACAACAACAAAAACAAAGCAACACAACAACAACACAACAACACAGCAATAACAACAACAACACAGCAATAACACAACAACAACAACAACACAACAACAAAGCAACACAACAACAACACAGCAATAACAACAACAACAGCAATGACAACACATCAGTAACAACAAAACAACAACTCATACAACAACAACAGCAGCAGCATCAACAGCAACAACATCTCATACAACAGCAACACAACAGCAGCAGAAGCAACAACACAACAACAACAACAACTCATACAACAACAACAGAAACAACACAACAACAACAACAACAGAAACAACACAACAACAACAGCTACAAGGCCAAAAACAGCAGCAGCAACAACAACAACAACAGCTACAAGAACAACTCATACAACAACAGCAACACAACACAGCAATAACACAACAACAACGCAACAACAACAAAAACAACACAATAACAACAACAATAACAGCAACAACACAACAATAACAACACAACAACAACAACAGCAACAGCTACAATGGCAACAACACAACTACAACAACAACAACAACAACTCATACAACAACAACAACAGAAGCAACACAACAACAACAGCTACAATGGCAAAAACAGCAGCAGCAGCAGCAACAACAACACAGCAGCAACAACAATAACATCAACAATAACAACACAACAACAACTCATACAACAACAACAGCAGCAGCAACAACAGCTACAGCTACAACAACAACAACTCATACAACAACAACAACTACAACGGCAACAACAGCAGCAACAAAACAACAACTACAACAACAGCAGCAACAGCTACAACAAGAACAACTCATGCAACAGCAACAACAACACAATAACTACAACAACAACTCATATGACTACAGCAACAACAACAGCTACAACAACAACTCATACGACTACAACAACAACAGCAACAACAACAGCTACAACAACTCGTACAACAGCAACAATCGCAGCTTCAACAGCAAGAACATCACGAGTAACAACAGAGCAACAACAGCAGCTACTCCAGAAACAACAGTCAGAACAACAACAGCAGTACCAACAACATCAAAACCGGTTGTGATACACTGACGTCTGTGTGTGTGTGTGTGTGTGTGTGTGTGTGTGTGTGTGTGTGTGTGTGTGTGTGTGTGTGTGTGTGTGTGTTTTCAGTGGAAGATGCTGAGTACATGGTCATGAGCTGTCCATCGTTGTCTCCTAGCAACGAGCTGGCGGACTCACCGGGGACAGGTTTAGCTGTTCTTCACTTCAACAACAACAACAACAACAACAACAACAACAACAACAACAACAACAACAACAACAACAGCCTCATTAATGACAATAATGATTGGTTTGTTTTTATTTTCTAGACGGTGTGCGATCCTCTGAGCTGGCCTCAGACGAGGAGGTGAGTGTAAACACACACACACACACACACACACACACACACACACACACACACACAGCTTTAAACTCCACCTGGAAGCAGACAGGGATCACCTGTGGGTAACATCAGTCACCATCAGCTCTCATGGTGACGGACATTTCAGAGGAGGAGGAGGAGGAGGAAGAGGAGGAAGAGGAGGAGGAGGAGGAGGGGGAGGAGGAGGAGGAGGAGGAGGAGGGGGAGGAGGAAGAGGAGGAGGAAGAGGAAGAGGAGGAGGAGAAGGAAGAGGAGGAGGAGGAGGAGAAGGAGGAGGAGGGGGAGGAAAAGGAGGAGGAGGAGGAGGAGGAAGAGGAGGAGGAGGAGGAAGAGGAGGAGGAGGAGGAGGAGGAGGAGGAGGGGGAGGAGGAAGAGGAGGAGGAGGAGGAGGAGGAGGAGGGGGAGGAGGAAGAGGAGGAGGAGGAGGAGGGGGAGGAAGAGGAGGAGGAGGAGGGGGAGGAGGAAGAGGAGGAGGGGGAGGAAGAGGAGGAGGAGGAGGAGGAGGGGGGGGGGGAGGTGTTCTGTGATGTGGGTCAGTAATGACAGACTAAATCCTCCTGAGGTTTGGGAGGAGATAGTAGTGTGTGTGTGTGTGTGTGTGTGTGTGTGTGTGTGTCGGGGAGTGACAGGAAAGCCTGTGTTTAAACAGGAAGCCATCTCCACATGATCTGTCGCCCTATTGGCTGAGAGCTCGGTGGAGGGAGGAAGTGGTCACTGATGGCTGATTAACATCTGGTCTGCGAGCTGGATACACACACACACACACACACACACACACACACACACACACACACTCATTTCTCCGTGTCGTGTTTCAGGCCCCCGCCCTGCCCCCCCTCCCCCCAGGGGGGCTCAGACGCCACGACGAGGAGGAGGACACGTACGAAGAGGCGGAGCCGTACGTGTCCTCGTCCCTCCCGGCAGAGGGGGCGGAGTCAGACAGCAGCCACTACGAGTCGTACGGCGAGGACACGGACGAGGGGGCGGAGCCGGTGAAGGACAGGGCCCACTACGTCCAATGGAGCGCGTCGCAGCCGTGCCTGAGGCCCGCCCCCGAGCCGTCGCGCCTCTGCAGCTACCTGTGGAGGAGGAAGTGGCTCGGCCAGTGGGCCAAGCAGCTGTTCATCGTCAGGGGTCACGACCTGCTGGTGAGCCTCTCGGCCAATCGGAGGCCGGCTCTCCGCTGCACTGCCTCCTCTGTCCGGGGGGGGGGGCGGCGGAACCTCTGTTGCGTTCTCGTGTCTGTTTCCATGACGACGGAGCGCAGAGTCAAAGTGAAAACACTTTTCAAAAACGGCTCGCAGGGTGGAAGTTTTTGAAAATGCTGCGACTCCGTCTCCATGGAAACAGGGCGCCTGGACGTGTTCCTGGGGGGGGCTGGGATCTGGTTGTCTGGGACCTGAGGGACTTTCTGTCCTGCCTCTGGTCTTCTCAGGGGTCAGAGGTCATATCTGCATGACCGCGTTCATCGTTAGTCCCTCTTCATGTTCTGCCTGGGGACTCGGTCCCTGTCTTGTGGGCTGTTGGACTAATGGCTCTCTGGATCAGGTCTCTCCTGAGGCCCTGCTCCGTAATTTGACACCTGGATCCTCAGGTTGCCCGTCCCAGATCACTGCAGCTCTGGTCTCTGTTCAGGTTCTGGAGTGTCGGTTCTGAAGGATGGTGGAACCTTTGCTCTCTTCCTTCTCTACACTCCGTTTGTCTCTCTGTCGCTCCTCCTGTCCTCTGTCCTCCTGTCCCCCGTCCTCCTGTCCCCCTGTCCTCCTGTCCTCTGTCCTCCTGTCCTCTTGTCCTCTGTCCTCCTGTCTCTCTGTCCTCCTGTCCTTTGTCCCCCTGTCCCCTGTCCTCCTGTCCCTCTGTCTCTCTGTCCTCTGTCCTCCTGTCCCCTGCCCTCCTGTCCTCCTGTCCCTCTGTCTCTCTGTCCTCCTGTTCCCCTGTCCTCCTGTCTCTCTGTCCTCCTGTCCTCTGTCCTCCTGTCTCTCTGTCCTCCTGTCCCCTGCCCTCCTGTCCTCCTGTCCCTCTGTCTCTCTGTCCTCCTGTTCCCCTGTCCTCCTGTCTCTCTGTCCTCCTGTCCTCTGTCCTCCTGTCTCTCTGTCCTCCTGTCCTCTGCCCTCCTGTCCTCCTGTCTTCCTGTCCTCCTGTCCTCCTGTCCTCTGTCCTCCTTTCCTCTGTCCTCCTGTCCTCTGTCCTCCTGTCCCCCTGTCCTCCTATCCTCCAGTCCTCCTCCTGTCCCCCTGTCCTCCTGTCCCCTTGTCCCCCTGTCCTCCAGTCCTCTGCCCTCCTGTCCTCCTGTCTTCCTGTTCCTCTGTCTCTCTGTCCTCCTGTCCTCCTTTCCTCTGTCCTCCTGTCCTCCTGTCCCCCTGTCCCCCTGTCCCCCTGTCCTCTGCCCTCCTGTCCTCCTGTCCTCCTGTCCCCCTGTCCCCCTGTCCTCCTGTCCCCCGTCCCCCTGTCCTCCTGTCAGCAGCAGCTTCATGCTCCAGGATTCAGAACCAGTGACATAAAGTCAGAGATCCTGGGATCAGAGGAGCTTCAGACCGAGAACCTCGTCTGGAAGAGCCAGTCGGTCTGGAACCTGGGTTCTGCTGCCCCCTGCTGGACAGAACAGGGAGAGAGAGACAACAGAACTCCATGGTTCCTGAATGTTGACGAAAAGACTTTCTGAAATGAAAATGCAGGAATGCTTCATTACCGTAGAACCGGAGTCAGAGGAGGAGAACCCTGTAGAACCAGACTCAGAGGAGGAGAACCCTGTAGAACCAGACTCAGAGGAGGAGAACCCTGTAGAACCCTGTAGAACCAGACTCAGAGGAGGAGAACCCTGTAGAACCCTGTAGAACCAGACTCAGAGGAGGAGAACCCTGTAGAACCCTGTAGAACCAGACTCAGAGGAGGAGAACCCTGTAGAACCCTGTAGAACCAGGCTCAGAGGAGGAGAACCCTGTAGAACCCTGTAGAACCCTGTAGAACCAGGCTCAGAGGAGGAGAACCCTGTAGAACCAGACTCAGAGGAGGAGACCAGTCGTTCCACTGTTCCGTCTTCCCAGCTGACCCATGACTTCAGATCCCTGGTGGTTCTGGGTCGTGGTTCTGGAGAGGGTTTCTTCGGGGCAGTGATGCTGGGTTCTCTGTTCTCCGTGACGCTGGGTTCTCTCCTCAGTGCTATAAGTGTGCTCCGGACCTGCTGCCTCAGCTGGAACTGAACCTGCGCGGCTCTCAGATCTTCTACAAGCAGAAGAACGGCAAGAAGATCCAGCACCAGCTGAAGGTTCTGCCAGCAGGGGGCGACGCGCTGGTCCTGGGCTACAGCAGCTCCCAGCAGGCCGAGGAGTGGAGGAGGGTGAGAGCACGGACACACACACACACACACACACACACACCCTCCGTCACTGCTTTGCACTGTGTGTGTGTGTGTGTGTGTGCAGGTGATGGAGGAGCTGAGCGTCGGGGTGGAGGTGGACACTCGCAGTCTTTCCTCCCTCAGTAAGTCGGAGCAGCGTCTGTCCTGCCGGGTGAGTCCAGAGGTCAGAGGCCAGAGGTCAGAGGTCGGGTTCGGGGTGGATCCAGTGACCGGCTCAGTGTGTGTCTCTGCAGTCCAGCACGGTCCTGACCGACTCCGAAGAGGAGAACCCTGCTGCTCCCTGCAGATCCACCGCCGACAGAGGTAACCCCGCCTGCTGCCTGGGGGTGTGTGTGTGCGTGTGTGTGTGTGAGGGTGTGTGTGTGTGTGTGTGTGTGTGTGTGTGTGTGTGCGTGCGTGTGTGTGTGAGCGTTCTCGTATTTCTATCCTTGTTGGGGCCAAATGTCCCCACAAGGATAGCAAAACGTGGAACGACGTGCCTTGTGGGGACCTTTTTCCGGTCCTAAGTAGGAGAAACAGTGTTTTCTTGACCATGTTGTTGTTACTGAAAAAAGTAAAAGTGCAAAAACATTTCTTTAGGGTTAGGCTTTGTTGTGGTGTGGGTTAGGGTTAGGGTAAGGGTCAGGGTTAGGGGCTAGACATGAATGGGAGTCAATGGACGGTCCCCACAAGGATAGAAATACAAGACTGGGCGTGTGAGCGTGTGTGTCTGTGTGTGTGAGGGTGGAGGTCAGCTCCTCACCACTCCATCACTCCTCATCACATGACCAGCAGGACCTGGACCTGGACTGGGACTCATGAAGTTCTGGAGGAAACCTTTACTGTACTGAACAGTCCTGGAGCACAGGAGCAAGACCAGGACCAGGACCAGAACCATGACCAGGAGCAAGACCAGGACCAGGACCAGAACCATGACCAGGACCAGGACCAGAACCAGGACCAGGAGTAAGACCAGAACCAGGACCAGAACCATGACCAGGAGCAAGACCAGGAGCAGGACCAGGACCAGAACCATGACCATGACCAGGAGCAAGACCAGGACCAGAACCATGACCATGACCAGGAGCAAGACCAGGACCAGGACCAGAACCATGACCAGGAGCAAGACCAGGACCAGAACCATGACCAGGACCAGGAGCAAGACCAGAACCAGTACCAGAACCATGACCAGGAGCAAGACCAGGAGCAGGACCAGAACCTTGAGCAGGACCAGGACCAAGATCTAGATCAGGCCCAGGACCAGGACCGGGAAAAGGACCAGAACCATGAGCAAGACCGGGAGCAGGAGCAAGACCAGTTTCATGACCAGGACCAGGGCCAGTGGGAGGGAGAGGAGCAGGACCAGGAGCAGGACCAGGAGCAGGACCTGGGGTCGTCTCGTCAAAGGGGCGTGTCCGTCCCTCCGACCGGAGCCAAGAAGACCAGAATGGCTTTAGTCCAGCAGTCGGTGATCCGGACCAGCTGGGTTAAATGGGACCGTCTCAGCGCCGTGACAGAACCAAGTCCAGGAACCCCTCGGTGCTCAGGTCCACCTCGGGAGAACGTCCGTCCCACTCGTCCTCTTCAGGGTCACACAGGTGTCCCAGTGCCAGCACTGAAGTTCTCCATAAGACTCCGGAGTTCCTCTCCAGACCCTCATCCCCTCGGTCCCACGAGGCCCGAAACCCTGAGCCGCAGAACCCCAACCAGCAGGAGTTCTGCTGCTCCGGTCCCAGGGAGAGGACGGTCTGCTCCAGAACCAAGTCCAGCCGTGACTCCAGCAGGCGGGAGGTTCTGAGTCAAACCGGGACCGGGGGGTTCTGAGTCCCCCACAAACCGGGACCGGGGGGTTCTGAGTCCCCCACAAACCGGGACCGGGGGGTTCTGAGTCCCCCACAAAACAGACCTTCACTTATGAAGAGATCTGGTTCTAGAGACCCACGATGTGGACTCACTGCCCTCCTCCGATGTTCCACGTCCCGGTAGGGGTATAGTGACGGCTCTGTGCGGTTCTGTGTGTGTGTGTGTGTGTGTGTGTGTGTGTGTGTGTGTGTGTGTGTGTGTTCCTCAGGCTTCCTGAACGTCCTGATGAACTGCCAGTGGCAGAGTCTGCGTTGCCAGGTGGAGGACGGCGTCCTCAACATGTTTGCGGGGGCGGAGCCGGGGGCGGAGCCGGACCCGGGGGCGGAGCCGGACCGGGACCCGGGGAAGGTTCTCCTCAGTACACGGTGCGGCTGCAGGGCTGCGAGGTGGCGGACGGGCCCGACGCGCCGCGCTCCCTGCGGATCACACTGAGCGCGCTCGGAGACCGGCTGGCGGTTCTGGAGGTGAGGCGCCGCCCCGCCGGGCCGCGGCAGAACCTGCACCGATCCTCACGGAACCCGCCTCCTCACCCGCAGGTCGGCGGCTCGGAGGAGAAGCGGCGCTGGATGAAGCTGCTGCGGGACGGCGCCGCCGCCCACCGTAGCCATGGAGACCAGAACGCCGCGCTCACAGGCGGAGCTCTCAGGTAAGCCCCGCCTCCACCCTTCAGAGCGCAGAGCCGACAGACTGAAGGTTCTGAATCACCGCTGCCGTCACTCTGCTGGCCACGGCGCCCCCTGCTGCTCACCCCTGTCTCTGCGTCCTCAGCGGCCTGCGGAACCGTAGGTTTCCCACCTGCAACCCTTACATGGACGATCCCTTCCACCTGAGCACCGGGGGAACCCTGCAGCCCCTCTACTCCAACTGCCCCCTGCTGGAGAACCTGGTGGGTAGACCCGCAGCCGGGTCAGGCCGGTTCCTCAACTGGTTCAGGCTGGTTCAGACTGGTTAATCCTCGTTCAGACTGGTTCAGGCTGGTTCCGGCTGGTTCAGGCTGGTTCCTCAACTGGTTCAGACTGGTTCAGGCTGGTTCAGACTAGTTCAGGCTGGTTCAGACTGGTTCAGGCTGGTTCAGACTGGTTCAGACTGGTTCCGGCTGGTTCAGGCTGGTTTCTCAACTGGTTCAGACTGGTTCAGGCTGGTTCAGGCTGGTTCTTCAACTGGTTCAGACTGGTTCAGGCTGGTTCCTCAACTGGTTCAGACTGGTTCACGCTGGTTCAGGCTGGTTCAGGCTGGTTCAGGCTGGTTCCGGCTGGTTCAGACTGTTTCAGACTGGTTCAGGCTGGTTCCTCAACTGGTTCAGGCTGGTTCAGACTGGTTCAGACTGGTTCAGGCTGGTACAGGCTGGTTCAGACTGGTTCAGGCTGGTTCCTCAACTGGTTCAGACTGGTTCAGGCTGGTTCCTCAACTGGTTCAGACTGGTTCAGGCTGGTTCAGGCTGGTTCAGACTGGTTCAGGCTGGTTCAGACTGGTTCAGACTGGTTCAGGCTGGTTCAGGCTGGTTCAGGCTGGTTCAGACTGGTTCAGGCTGGTTCAGACTGGTTCAGACTGGTTCAGGCTGGTTCAGGCTGGTTCAGACTGGTTCAGACTGGTTCTTCTACTGAGGTCTGTTGCACACAAGCAGGATTCTCTGCTCCAGGATCAGCTGTGGTATTTGAATTGTGAACAATACGACCACACGAACTCGGTACTTTCGTCAGTGCTGACTGAATTCCGTCGGTACCACCGAGTACCGAATCACGTGAAAGCAAGCGGCACCATGTTCGAGTCCCTGAACGCCTCCTGCTGAGGGAGTGGAAGAGCGGGCGGTTTTCCATGCCGGCCCTGAACGCAGCGCGGCCGGAACGCTTCTCTGAAACTTGAAGCTCAGACAAACTACTCAGTGAAAGTACTGATACTCCTGGCCAAAAATTACTCGGATACAAGTGAAGCTGCTGGGTCACACTGTGGCTGAAGTTAAAGTAATGGAGTAACTATTGTCTTTCTCATCTGAAAACTTTTTTTTTTCATTTATTCACAACCAAACATACCTTTACAACACTGAAGGTTCATTTCGGCCTCTGCTGTCGCCGTGACGACGCCGGACCGGACGCCGAGCCGAAACGCTGAGGCGAGGAGCGTGACGTTACTTCCTCACGACCCGGGAAACCTGGTCAGGGACTGAATTAACTCGGCGTGTTCGCTATCTAATGTCAGCTGACCTGTTGACTCAAACCGCCTCTCTCACCTCCACGGCTCCTCGGCGGACCCCGCAGCAGAAAACCTGCCGTTCCGGGGAAATTCCAGCAGGGGGCGACGATGCTCAGAGTGTCGATAAACATAAAGCTGCGGTTCCACAACAGGTTCTGGTCTCTGTCACCAGTTTGGCCACACTCTGATTTCCACGTAAAGCCGGAGTGTCCAAACTCAGCGCTGTGTGTTCTCCACGTTCTCCACATTCTCCACGTCCTCCACGTTCTCCATGTTCTCCATGTTCTCCACGTCCTCCACGTTCTCCACGTCCTCCACGTCCTCCACGTTCTCCACGTTCTCCACGTTCTCCACGTCCTCCACGTTCTCCACGTCCTCCACATTCTCCACGTTCTCCACGTTCTCCACGTTCTCCATGTTCTCCACGTCCTCCACGTTCTCCACGTCCTCCACGTCCTCCACGTCCTCCACGTCCTCCACGTTCTCCACGTTCTCCATGTTCTCCCTGCTTCAACACACCTGAGTCTCATGAAGCTTCAGGGCCCAGTCCAGCAGAGAACGAGCCTCACTGCAGTCAGCTGTGGTGAAGCAGGGAGAACCTGGAGAACCTGGAGAACGTGCAGAGCTGCGCCACCAGGACGGACTCTGGACACCCTGACATCAGTCACCTGTTTATTTTATTTTAGGAGTTTTGCGTCAATCAGCCAATCAGAGCTCCTCCTCTGTCCACGTGACGAGGTCATACTGTAGTTCAGTACTCAAGTAAAGTTACTTTGTTCCGCCGCCCACAGTCGGTGAACTCAGTCCAGGGAGACTCAGCGTTTCTTCTGAATCACACCCTGTTGTGACGGTGTTCTTCTCTGACGTGACGGTGTTGTTTTGCCCTGAGGTGACGGTGTTGTTCTTCTTTGACGTGACGTGTCGGTGTTGTGACGGTGTTCTTCCCTGACATGACGGTGTTGTTCTTCTTTGACGTGACGTGACGGTGTTGTGACAGTGTTCTTCCCTGATGTGACGGTGTTGTTTTGCCCTGACATGACGGTGTTGTTCTTCTTTGACGTGACGTGACGGTGTTGTGACGGTGTTCTTCCCAGCTGGACGCCTCTCAGGATTCGCTCCACCGCAGCTCGGTGTCGTCCAGAGACCTGGTGACCTACAGCAACACCGTCCTCAGACGCAGCAGTGAGTCCACACAACAACACAACAACACAGCAACACAACACAACAACACAACACAACACAACACAGCAACAGAACACAACAGCGTGACACACAGGCCAGCAGAAGGCAGCCGGACGGACACCTGAAGGAGTGTCTCCGTGTCGCAGGCAGCAAGTCGTCCGAGTCGCAGCGACTCGTCCAGAAGCTGGACCTGACCGGCAGGCGGACGGTTCCGCTCCGCGCCGGCTCCGAGACCAACCTGGCAACCGCAGGTCGACAAAACAAACGCACCTTCAGGCAGTCGCTGGCCGTCTGCACTGAGCGCGCTCAGGTGAGAAGCCCCGCCCACCTGCCCATCCAATCAGCATTAAGAACCGGGGCTGCTGTTGGTTGTTGTTGGTGTTCCGGTCTCTCACGGTCCCCTGTCCCCGGTCCAGACCGGGTTCCTGAACCCTCTCCTGCGTCGGACGGCCTCGGCCAAAAACTCTCTGAGACGAGCTCCGTCTGCCGTCTTCATCGAGCACGGAAAGGTTTTCCAGAGGAGGAAGGTGAACCCCCCAGACCCCCCAGACCCCCCCCAGACCCCCCCAGACCCCCACAGACCCCCACAGACCCCCACAGACCACCACAGACCACCAAAAACCCCCAGACCACCCCAGACCCCCACAGACCCCCCCAGACCCCCCCAGACCCCCCCAGACCCCCACAGACCCCCCCAGACCCCCACAGACCACCAAAAACCCCCAGACCACCCCAGACCCCCCCAGACCCCCCAGACCCCCCAGACCCCCACAGACCCCCCCAGACCCCCACAGACCACCAAAAACCCCCAGACCACCCCAGACCCCCCCAGACCCCCCAGACCCCCCAGACCCCCACAGACCCCCCCAGACCCCCACAGACCACCAAAAACCCCCAGACCACCCCAGACCCCCCCAGACCCCCCAGACCCCCCCAGACCCCCCCAGACCCCCACAGATCCCCACAGATCCCCACAGACCCCCACAGACCCCCACAGACCCCCACAGACCCCCACAGACCCCCACAGACCCCCACAGACCCCCACAGACCCCCACAGATCCCCAGACCACCCCAGACCCCCACAGACCCCCACAGACCCCCCCAGACCCCCACAGACCACCAGACCCCCCCAGACCCCCACAGACCACCAGACCCCCCCAGACCTCCACAGACCACCAGACCCCCCCAGACCCCCACAGACCCCCCCAGACCCCCACAGACCACCAGACCCCCCCAGACCCCCACAGACCACCACAGACCACCACAGACCCCCAGACCATCAGAGTCTCAACCTGAACTCATTCAGTGTGTCTGAAACCTGTGTGTGTTTGACAGGAATGGGAGACCAAAGCTGCCGCCTGACGCTGAGGTGCAGTGGAGTGGTCGGCTGAGCTCCTCTCCGGGGAAACAGGTCCAGAGCCTCGAGGCTTCATCTTAAACAGCACAAGTTCTGGTTTTCTCTGTTTTGGTTTTATATTATGAGTTACCGTGGTAACAGAGGTGTTTGTCGATCTGCGGTTACCATGGTAACGGGGGCGTGTTGCCATGGTAACAGCAGAGGCTGTGCTGCTGGTGGTGCTCACATGACTCCAGATTGAAATCTGACTGAAAACAAACTACAAGGAAATAAAAACAACGTTAGTAAAAAACTAACAGCATCTTTTAATCACTGCTGACAATCATCCTGAACTATCAGCACACACACACACACACACACACACACACACACACACACCCACACACACACACACATGCTCACACACACACACGCACACACACACACACACCCATCAGATATAATTTATAAAATTTATTCTGACTGATCTGTCTGGAAACTGTTTAACAGTGACTTCAACTGAGTGTGTGTGTGTGTGTGTGTGTGTGTGTGTGTGTGTGTGTGTGTGTGTGTGTGTGTGTGTGTGTGTGTGTGTGTTTGCGTACAGCTGGTTACATTTTATTATTCAGTTATTTACTCTTTTTAATATCTGTTTCTGGAAATAACGTTTCTGCTTTTGTTCTCTGGCTGATATTAAAGAAGATTTTTACGTCGCCGACTCTTGTTCACTCATTTCTCACTATGTTGACACTGCAGACACACTCCTGCTCCACTTCCTGTTTTATTTTGACACACAGTCTCCTGCTCCACTTCCTGTTTTATTTGTTACTAGGACAGACGGGTTCCTGGATCTTTTTAACTTTTTAACTTTTATTGATTTATTTGACTGGGACAGTGCATGTTAATGAACATACATAAAAACATGAATGTAAACATGTCAGATTATAGCCGAGGGCTGATTTAGAACCAGGCTCAGAGGAGAACCCTGCAGAACCAGGTCAGAGGAGAACCCTGCAGAACCAGGTCAGAGGAGAACCCTGCAGAACCAGGCTCAGAGGAGAACCCTGCAGAACCAGGTCAGAGGAGAACCCTGCAGAACCAGGTCAGAGGAGAACCCTGCAGAACCAGGCTCAGAGGAGAACCCTGCAGAACCAGGCTCAGAGGAGAACCAGCAGAACCAGGCTCAGAGGAGAACCAGCAGAACCAGGCTCAGAGCAGAACCAGCAGAACCAGGCTCAGAGGAGGTTGGGGTGAGGGGACAGAGAGACCAGGTTTAGAGTGAGACTTTCAGAGGTTCTCCTCTTGGTTCTGGTTCTGGACTGATGAGGAGATCGGAGTTCTAAAGGGACCCTGGTCCACCGCCTCGGCCCGGTTCTCCAGGAACCTGATCCAGAACATGTGGCTTCATGTAAACTGAGAGACTGTTCCTCCTTTAACCAGGTTTCAGTGAGCTTTAACCGACCGGTTCCAGAAGAGGCCGAAGTTCTGGATGAAGTTCTGGATGTGAGCCGAGCAGGACGCCGGAACCTGGAGTTCAATCTCGTCTTCATGCTGCTCAGAACCAGGAAGTGGTTCCAGACGGAGGGTGGAGGCGGAACCGCGGTGATGTTAGGTTTTGGTTTCCCCGGACCGCAGCCTCTGCCTTGAGCTGGTGGTCGGGTGTGGAGCAGGAGGGAACCCGGGGCGGCGGGGCGCCGGGGCGGCGGGGCGGCGGGGCCCGCCGCCGGGGCGCCGGGGCACCGGGGCGGCGGGGCGCCGGCGGCCGAGAAAGACGCTGTGACCGGGGATTGCTCATGGGCCACTGCCCTGGACTCTGCCCTGCGTTCCTCCAGCAGCCGGCGGACGTTCTGCTTCAGCTCAGTGATGTTCTTGGAGTGGGCGGAGTCTGGGTGGATTCTGGGCGGAGTCAGCGGTACGTGGCTGCAGTCATGTTGGTTTGAGCGTCGAGTGCAGCTGAGCTAGCCGGCTAGCAGCTAGATGGCTAACTGGCTAGCTGCTAGCTGGCTGTGTGGTCCATGGCATCACTCCTCAGGTCTCTGTGCCGGTGTGGCGTTACTGCACTGCTCTGATGCTCACCTGGAGTGACCTTTAGTGACCTTTAGTGACCTTTAGTGACCTGGAATGACCTCTAATGACCTTGAATAATCTGCCATGATCTTTCATGACCTGTAGCTCCCTGGTGTTGTGTGGTGACCTGTAGTGACCTATGGTGGTGTGTAGGGACCTGTTGTGACATCTCATCATCTGTAGTGACCCTCAGTGACCTTCAGTGACCCTCAGTGACCTTCAGTGGCCCTCAGTGACCTTCAGTGACCCTCAGTGTCCTTCAGTGACCTTCAGTGACCCTCAGTGACCCTCAGTGACCTTCAGTGACCTTCAGTGACCCTCAGTGTCCTTCAGTGACCCTCAGTGACCTTCAGTGGCCCTCAGTGACCTTCAGTGACCCTCAGTGTCCTTCAGTGACCTTCAGTGACCCTCAGTGACCCTCAGTGACCTTCAGTGACCTTCAGTGACCCTCAGTGTCCTTCAGTGACCTTCAGTGACCTTCAGTGACCCTCAGTGACCCTCAGTGACCTTCAGTGACCTTCAGTGACCTTCAGTGACCCTCAGTGACCTTCAGTGACCTTCAGTGACCTTCAGTGGCCCTCAGTGGCCCTCAGTGACCTTCAGTGACCTTCAGTGAAGCAGAGACAGTGGAGGAATAGAAACACTCTTTATTGTGACTCCCGGCTCGTCTCTGGCGTCGCCGTTCATCTGTTACAGCATCCACACATGAAAACAGCAAGATATTCATCATTCAGTGGTTCAGTATGTACAGCAGCAGGACGGCTTCACACGGACCCTCACCTCTGACCCCTGACTCCGACTGACCTCTGACCCCAGGTGACCTTTGTGCATTTTCTGTCAAGCTGAAAACTACCAGGGAAACCCAAAAGGTTTGGTACATTCAGTGTTTCTGCTTCTACCACGAGAAAAACGGCGACTGGTTTATTTACAAACGGCTGCTGGAGGCTCAGAGTCTCCCGACTGAAGCCGTCCTGCGAGTGAAAGAGACGAAACAAACCAACCCGACACCGCAAAGTCTACAAACGCAAGAACACGCAACAATCCGTGTGTCATCGCAACATCGCTCACAGCAAACCAATCAGAGCGAGGCGCCGGCCTGTCCTCACCTCACCGACCAATCAGAGCGAGGCGCCGGCCTGTCCTCACCTCACCGACCAATCAGAGCGAGGCGCCGGCCGGTCCTCACCTCACCGACCAATCAGAGCGAGGCGCCGGCCGGTCCTCACCTCACCGACCAATCAGAGCGAGGCGCCGGCCGGTCCTCACCTCACCGACCAATCAGAGCGAGGCGCCGGCCGGTCCTCACCTCACCGACCAATCAGAGCGAGGCGCCGGCCGGTCCTCACCTCACCGACCAATCAGAGCGAGGCGCCGGCCTGTCCTCACCTCACCGACCAATCAGAGCGAGGCGCCGGCCGGTC
Organism: Salarias fasciatus; assembly: GCF_902148845.1. Lineage (NCBI taxonomy): Eukaryota > Metazoa > Chordata > Actinopteri > Blenniiformes > Blenniidae > Salarias > Salarias fasciatus. Next base: position 31,510,481 of record NC_043756.1, read on the forward strand.
CTCACCTCACCGACCAATCAGAGCGAGGCGCCGGCCGGTCCTCACCTCACCGACCAATCAGAGCGAGGCGCTGGCCGGTCCTCACCTCACCGACCAATCAGAGCGAGGCGCTGGCCGGTCCTCACCTCACCGACCAATCAGAGCGAGGCGCCGGCCGGTCCTCACAGAGTTAACATGAAGTGACCGGTGTTCCTCCTCCTCCGTCCTGGTCTCGGGCCCTCGGCCTCAGTTTGCACCACAAAGCAGAATTATCCTTTTGGGTTTCGGTCACTGAAAACCATCTACTTGAAAATGGTTCCAGAGTGGAAACTTCTGAAAATGTGCTGCTTCCGTCTCCATGGAAACGGGAAAAATGAAGCTCTGGTCCTGGTCCTGGTCCTGGATCTGGACTTAGGCCTGGACCTGGTCCCAGTCCAGAATCTTCTGGGAAACTTTCTGCCATTTCCATGGAAACGGACATTGTTTTCGAAGCGTTGCCGTGTCAACAAGGCCGTATAATAAAGTGATACAGGTGAAGGGAGAGGTGTGTGTGTGTGTGTGTGTGTGTGTGTGTGTGTGTGTGTGTGTGTGTGTGTGTGTGTGTGTGTGGCCACACTTGGGTTTAAAGGAACATTCAGAGAATAAAAATGTTCACACAGAAAGATGCTCAGACTCAATAAAGGTGTGGCTTTGTGTTGTGGTTCCCAGGACCTGGGGTCCAGAACCTGGGGTCCGGGACCTGGGGTCCAGAACCTGGGGTCCGGGACCTGGGGTCCAAGGCCATTTGGCAGAGGTTCCAGGGGGGTCTGAGGATTGGTCCGCGAGGGTCCTCAGCCCCTCAGAAGGAGTCCAGTCCGTGACGGTTCTGGTTCTGGTCTGAGTTGTGCGGCTCTGAGGGGGTTTGGCTGCTCCACCACGGTCCCGGCGTCGTCCCGGCGGGTCGGAGCTGTCGGCTTCATTTGGCATCGAAGAATCTGCACAAACATTCTGGATCGAAAGCAAATACATTCGATAGAGACTGAAGATCCTCTGAAAGTGTTGGAATCGTCCCGGACCAGGACCAGACCAGAGCGATCCGTCCACACACTCCTGGTCCTGGTCCTCCTCCAGCTAACATCTGGCGGTTCAGTCTGGCTTCATGGTTCTGGTCGAGTTCGGTGCTGGTGTTCAGACTCCAGTCGGGCTTTGGCCTTCTATAGCCGGCTTGGACTGGTTCAGCCTGACTTGTAATGATTGTGGACTGGTTTGATCCTGGTTTGGGTTGGTTCAGCCTGACTTGGACTACTTTTGAAGTGGTGTCTACTGCTTTTGGAACGGTTTTAACCTGGCCAGGACTGATTTTAGCCTGGTTTGGACTGGTTTTGGACTGGTTTTACCCTGGTTTGTCATGGTTTGGGCTCGTTGAGACTGGTTTTGGACTGGTTTTTGTTGTTTTGGCTGGATTTGGACTGGTTTGTCTTGGTTTGAACTACGGTAGTTTAGACTGGCTTGAGCTGGTTGGGACTGGTTAAGACTGGTTTCGAACTGGTTTGAGCTGTTTTGATCCTGATTTTGGTTGGTTCGGACTGGTTTTCACCTGGTGTGGGCTGATTTATGTTGGTTTGGACTGGTTCGGGTTGGTTTTAGCCTGGTTCGGGTTGGTTTGGCCTGGTTTGAGCTGGTCTAAACTGGTTTGGGCTGGTTTTATCCTGGTTTTAGCCTGGTTTGGACTGGTTTGGGCTGGTTTTCACGTACTTTGGACTGGTTTGAGCTGGCTTCAGCCTGATTTAGATTGGTTCAGACTGGTTTTCAAGTGGTCTGGACTGATTTTAGCCTTGTTTGGACTGGTTCAGACTGGTTTCACATGATTTGGGCTGGTTTTAGCCTGGTTTTGGTTGGTTTGAGCTGGTTTTCACCTTGTCTGGACTGGTTTTAGCCTGGTTTGGACTGGCTCAGACTGGTCTGGACTGGTTTGTGTTGGTTTGGACTGGTTTGGGCTGGTTTTAGCCTCTTTGGGTTGGTTAGGACTGTATTTTGCCTGGTTTGGACTGGTTCAGACTGGTTTTCACCTGGTCTGGACTGGTTTGGGCCGGTTTCAGACTCTGCCGGTTCCTCTTTCCCAGTCTGGCTGTTTTCTTGTGGATGGAACCAGGTTCTGCTTGGTTCTCACTGTTCTGCGGCCGAATGGGAACATTTTACCATGAAGTTAGAAAAGCTGGAACTGAGTTCAGAGATCAGGATTTGCCCGTAGCCTCAGCGGATCCTGTCCCTCAGTGGACCCTGTCCCTCAGCGGATCCTGTCCCTCAGCGGATCCTGTCCCTCAGCGGACCCTGTCCCTCAGCGGATCCTGTCCCTGAATGCTTTGGTCCATCGATACAAAGGTGAGTTTCAGATGAGCAGAACGTGGAGTTCAGGCAGGAGAACGTCTTCGGCACCTTTTACAAACAAACCCTCATAAAGTTTAGATTTTCACTCTTCACGAGAAGAGCTGCGGTCAGACTGTGACATCATCGCTGGCCGGGCCAATCGGAACGGCCCGTTTGGAGGCGTGAACGGTCGGCTCCGCAGGAATGTTGGTTCCACGTCGGCTGAAGACGCTTCGTAAAAGTTCTGGAAGTCTTGAGCTGAGCTTTTTGCCGCGTGGGTGTCTGGGAACGCGGCGTGAGCGGCGTCCCGCCGGCTGACAGGTCTCTGGGGGTTCTGGATGTTCTGGAGGTTCTGGGGTTCTGGATGTTCTGGATGTTCTGGAGGTTCTGGGGTTCTGGGGTTCTGGAGGTTTGTGCTCGAGTGATGTCCGGCGCTCGAACCGGTGACCTAACGTCTGCAGCAGGACTGTGAACCACTTCCTTCGCAGATGCGGTGGGACGGGGGAGGGGCGCCGGGCGGGGGTGGCGGCTTGTGTTCCGCTGAAGAGCCGAGGATTGTGGGACGTCAGAAGAGACAGACTTTCTTCTTCAGGTCGTTTCTCTTCCAGAGAGACAGACGGTCGAAGTCCTCCATGGACATCCCGAAGACGCTGAAGAACTCGTCCTGAGAGAGGTGGTGCTGGGGGGCGGGGGGGGGGGGCGGGGTGGGGGGGGGGGGGTAAATACCCATTATCAAGTGAAACCAAACTTTCAGTGTTTTCGTTTCCAAAGCTGTCGTCACTGAAAAGTCTCTCTGTCACCATGGAAACGGAGAACCTCTGCTGCTGGTCACTGTTCTCCGGTTTTGTTCTCCATGTTCTCCGCTGCTAACGTTCTCTGGTTTCATCGCTGAAACAAACCGACCAGTGGAACCATACAAGGGTTCCACGGCTTTCAGTGTTTCTGCCGTTTCCATGGAAACAGAGATGGTGTTCAGAACGCTGCGGTGCGGATGAAGGACGGGAGGTTCTACCTCCAGCCGGGTTCTGTCCACGCCGGGAGGCAGCTTCCTGCGTCCTCTGTGAGTCACCACCAGGACGTCGTAGGGGTAGACCTGCAGGACAGCAGACGTCAGAAACAGCGGAACCTTCCCAGGTTCCAGCGGCGGAGGTTCTACCTTCTGCTCCAGCATGCTGGGGAGGGAGTTCCCTCGGTCCATCCTGGAGTCTCCGTTCTGACCAACACAAGAACAACAGACGTTCGGGACATCTGCCCTCAAGAACCCTCAAGAACCCTCAAGAGCTCGTGAGAACTCGTAACAACCCTCCTCCGACAGAATTCAGTTCAAAACACAAACAACACATTTTTCAAAACCAAATCCTGAATGAGGAGGAGCCGTTCTCCTCCTCACACCTGGAGAACATCTGTAGCTGCTCTGTTCTCCTCCTCACACCTGGAGAACATCTGTAGCTCCTCCGTTCTCCTCCTCACACCTGGAGAACATCTGTAGCTGCTCTGTTCTCCTCCTCACATCTGGAGGGATTGTGAGGTTCTTGAGATGTTCTCCAGGGTCTAGCGCCCCCCTGAGGGGAGAACGTTGGGTGTTCTGCAGACTGAAGCTGAGGGTACCTGAAGTTCTGTGGAGAGATGGAGAACCGGACTTTAGCCAGGCGCCCGGCGGACGGAACACGCCCTGACGCAGTGTGAGGAGGACCGGGTTCTCACCTGCGGAACGGTTCTCCGCCGGGTTGAACTCCGCCGACTGCAGCTGCAAACAAAGCATCACTTTACTGACTGACAGAAACAGCTGTTCTCCCGCAGAACGCCAGGGTTCTCCTCCACACTCACTCTGGACAGGCCGCTCCTGGAGGATGCTGGGAAATACACCGACCTGGAGGGGGCGGAGCCTGCAGACCACACACACACACACACACACACACACACACACACACACACACACACACACACAGTGAGCAGGTGGAACGTCCGGGGGAAACAGCGCCCCCCTGGGTCCTCGTGGCTCCTGCATGTCGGTGGCTGTGGCCAGAGGCGGTACTGCAGCTCTTCTGACCACTAGAGGTCACTGCAGTGCCGGAGAACCTCACGCCTGCAGACTGACGCTCTTCAGGTCTGGAGGTGAGAACCAGGGTCGGTTCCTGCTGCGTCTCAGGCTCCATGTGCGTTTCCATGGCAACGAGGACACTCATATAGACAGAACACTGAGCTGGACTGTTGTTATGGTGACTGTCAACTCTAAAACTACCAAGTCCAGGAGAACCTGGACTGGGACCGGGACCAGGGCCAGGACTAGGAGCAGGACCAGGACCAGGACTAGGACCAGGACCAGGACCAGGACCAGAACACCACCTCTCCTGACCCTCCCCCTCCCAGAGGCCCCGCCCTCTGAGCAGGTGATGGTCTGCAGACCGTCACACAGGGTAACCGTCACACGTCAGACAGGCGCAGCAGAACCGAGACGCGGCGGCAGGGGTCCGTACCGGCGTTCAGGCCGCGGTCCGGCAGGGACCGGGTCTTCCTCCGCAGGGGAGCCGCGGATTTCCCCAACTCCTCCTGCAGGATGATCCGTCCCAGGTTGGACTGGATCTGAGACACACGAGACGTCAGTGCGGCGGCGGCGGCTGGGCCCCGGTGCCCCGGTGCATGCTGGGAGCTCACCTGGCTGAGCTGCTGTCTCTGCAGCCCCCACAGCTCGTCCTCCTCCTCCTGCTCCTCCGCTGCGTCCTGGGGCTCCTTCCTCCTCATCTCCTTCTCTGCACACACACACACACACACACACACACACACACACACACACAGAGCCGGTCAGCGCGGCGCCGGCGCGTCCCGGGGAGCGCGGGGCGGCGGGCCGTACCAACCACAGCCAGGGAGGGGGGGCAGGGCCAGAACTCCGTCTCGATCTTGGACGGCTGGTTCGGGTCCGGAGGCTGAGCGGCCGGGAACTTAGAGGACTCGATGATGAGGTCCTCCATGTGCCTCCCCTGAGGAACCGGGGCAACGTCTACACACACACACACACACACACACACACACACACACACACACACACACACACAGAGGGACATGGTAACGGCTTCATCAAATCATCGACACAAGCTGGAATTATTTTAACCATTAAAATCATTTCAAACACCTGGAACACCTGGACCTGACACACCTGGACCTGAAACACCTGGACCTGACACACCTGGACCTGACACACCTGGACCTGACACACCTGGACCTGGACCTGGACCTGGACCTGACACACCTGGACCTGACACACCTGGACCTGGACCTGGACCTGGACCTGAAACACCTGGACCTGACACACCTGGACCTGACACACCTGGACCTGGACCTGGACCTGGACCTGACACACCTGGACCTGACACACCTGGACCTGGACCTGGACCTGGACCTGAAACACCTGGACCTGACACACCTGGACCTGAAACACCTGGACCTGGACCTGACACACCTGGACCTGAAACACCTGGACCTGAAACACCTGGACCTGACACACCTGGACCTGGACCTGGACCTGGACCTGACACACCTGGACCTGAAACACCTGGACCTGGACCTGACACACCTGGACCTGAAACACCTGGACCTGACACACCTGGACCTGGACCTGGACCTGACACACCTGGACCTGACACACCTGGACCTGACACACCTGGACCTGGACCTGGACCTGGACCTGGACCTGGACCAGCTGTTGGAGCGTCTCACCTTGTTTGTAGATCGGAGGCTTCCTGTAGATGTTTGAGCCGTTTTCTGTGAGAAAAAACAGGTTTGAGGTTAAAAATGAAAGATTTGAAGTTTCTACTCAGCTTCTGGTGTCAGGTGACCCAGTTCCTGTCAGGTGACCCGGTTCCTGTCAGGTGACCCGGTTCCTGTCAGGTGATCCAGTTCTGGTTCCTGTCAGGTGATCCGGTTCTGGTTCCTGTCAGGTGACCCGGTTCTGGTTCCTGTCAGGTGACCCGGCTCCTGACCCGGTGGACGGTGGGACGGTACCTGGCCGGTGGAAGTGCTGCAGGCTGCTCTTGGCGGGTGGAGGCGGGGCTGGGGGCGGGGCTGGGGGCGGGGCCCCGGTGGGTGTGTGCGGTGTGGACGGCGCTGCGCTGGGCGTGTGCGAGCTGTGGGTTCTGCTGGTCTGGATGGTGGAACCCGGGGAGGAACCTCCAGGGGACCGGTACTCCAGCCACTCCCGGGTCTCCTTGGACAGGTTCTGGAGGCAGACAGGGGTCAGAGGTCAGAACCTGCAGAACCAGGACCCACAGCAGGCCTGCTGAAGGTCTTAGAACCCGGAGTGGGACAGACACTGAGGTCCTGGAATCTCACCTCTGGGGACGCCGGCGGGGACATGGACCGAGGAGACGAGGACCTCTGCAGGGAGACAGACGTCTTCAGACAGAACCGAACCAGAACCAAACCAGAACCGAACCAGAACCCGGTCCAGGAGTTCAGGAAGCAGCCACAGGAGGGCGCCGCTCCAAAACCCACAGGACAAACGTTCCAGCAGCGCAGCGAGAGACTGTACTGAACAACAGAACCAACGAGTGACGAACAACCGCGCAAAAACAGCCGCTGCAGCCGGAGAACAGGCCGAGAAAACGCTGACAGAAAGACAAC
>NC_043756.1:31519922-31524922 GCF_902148845.1 Salarias fasciatus
TCAGGGTCATTCAGGGAGCTTCAGGGAGCTTATGTTTCCATGGTGACGACTGTGTGTTTCCATGGTGACGACTGTGTGTTTCCATGGTGATGACTGTGTGTTTCCATGGTGACGACTGTGTGTTTCCATGGTGACGACTGTGTGTTTCCATGGTGACGACTCACATTGTGGGGCTGTTGTTGTTTCCTTGTCTCCTCCAGTCTAAAGAAAGAAAACACAAATCAATGAGACCACAGACGTCTGTGACTGCGAGACCACAGGACCACCATGGTACCAGAACCACCACAGGACCACCATGGCACCAGAACCACCACAGGACCACCATGGTACCAGAACCACCACAGGACCACCATGGCACCAGAACCACCACAGGACCACCATGGCACCAGAACCACCACAGGACCACTATGGTACCAGGACCACCACAGGACCACCATGGCACCAGAACCACCACAGGACCACTATGGTACCAGGACCACCACAGGACCACCATGGCACCAGAACCACCACAGGACCACCATGGTGCCAGAACCACCACAAGACCACCACAGGACCAGAACCACCACAAGACCACCACAGGACCAGAACCATCCCAGGACCAGAACCACCACAGGACCACCACGACACCAGAGCCACCAGTTCTGGTTCTGATCCGTAGCTCTGCAGCCAGCGATCCTCAGCGCCTGGAAGTGTGTTTAATCTACTCAAACTACGTTCCGACGTCTCCATGAGACGCTGGCCGGAGAGCTCCTCCCCCGGCCGGGGCCCCGCCCCCCGGAGCCCCGCCCCCCGGGCGCTGCTCTGCTGGCTGGAGTCCCAGTACTGTGCCCGGTGCTGAGCCCGGTACACCGGCCAAGACAACTGGGAACCCAGCACCCGGCCCCCCGACAGACAGGGGGACCCCCAGACCAAGACAGCAAGGCCTAGTTAGAACCAGGTCCAGGGTGGGTAGAACCAGGTCCAAGGTGTGTTAGAACTAGGTCCAGGGTGTGTTAGAACTAGGTCCAGGGTGGGTAGAACCAGGTCCAGGGTGGGTAGAACCAGGTCCAGGGTGTGTTAGAACCAGGTCCAGGGTGGGTAGAACCAGGTCCAGGGTGGGTAGAACCAGCAGCTGAGGCAGTACTGGGCTGCTGTCACTGCAGAGATCGAACTGACCACAGACACTGGATCAAGACCACAGTGTCCACAGACAGTGGACTAATATTATTCGGTCTTTGATCTTTCAGTGTGGCGGGTCACCTGTCCAACACTTCGTTACAGACAACGGATCATTCCTGTCTTAGACTGAAGTGTCCACAGTCAATGGACGGTCCAACGATGATCACAGACAGTGAACTGGATGCAAATGATGGGATGTTATAAAATACTGAGGACAGACGGCAACTGTCCCCTGACAGTGGACTGTCCTGCTGTAGGGGTTAGACAACCCTGACCCCGGACAGCGAAACAACCACAGACAATGGACGTTATTTAGGACAGAGCCCTTTGAACAGACAATGGACTGTCTTTCTGTTAGCGTCCCGCTCCAGTTCCATTCAGTGGAGCGTCCACAGACAGCGGAGCGTCCACATTCAGTGGAGCGTCCACATTCAGTGGAGTGTCCACAGACAGTGGAGCGTCCTGCTGATCACAGATGATAGAGACTGGAGCTCACGCTGCCAGGTTACCATGACAACAGCACCTACGCGCGGTGCACGTGCGATGGACCTGCCGAGCGCGGCGAGCGGAGGCTATTCCTGCAGGCTGGTGGGCGTCTGGGAGCGGAGACGTGAGGCGGTTGCTAGGTTACCGCGCCCTGCTGTCCAACCGGCCGGGAGGCGGACCGCCCACTGTCAGGCCGCGGGGGTCACGACCTCAGACAAACCCCACCCCGCCGCCACGTCCAGGGGGACGAATCTAACAGACACCGCTGCCGTCCACACAGACAGCTACCGATTAGCTGCTAACGCGGCTAACCGCGGCTAACGCCTTCATCTTGTCGCCATCTTCTGATTGGTTGGCTGATGTGTCACCAGGAGATCTTTCAGGTTGAAGACTCGGATCTTCAGGCCAGCAGCTCCAGTTTGTAATGTTAGCATTAGCATTAGTATTAGCATTAGCATTTATAGGTTAGCAACAAGCATCTCCTGGAAAACCAGGAGCAACTCAGACAAGACCACCAAGCTGGACTGTTATTACAGAGACTCAAAAACGACCAGGACCAGGAGAACCTGGACTGGAACCAGGACCAGGACCAGGAGAACCTGGACTGGGAGTCATGACACTCTGGAGGAAATCAGGGATCTTCCTGTCCAGAGGACCGGGTCACTGAGGCGGAGTCCGGGTATTTTCCAGAAGGTTCTCTCTTTGGAGCCGTTTGCTAAACGGCGCCGAGCACCGTCGTCATGGAAACGGTTTGACCTGAGGACTGCTGAGTTCCGGGGCAGGTTTTGGCTGATGGAGGGTTTATTGGGCGAGGAACGATCCGGTCGGAACGTCTCGCCTGTTGTTGTGCAGAACGAGCGCCGCGAGGACGAGACGCCCCGGGACTCCCCCGGGTCTCCGTCTTCCGTCCTCTTTGTGTTTGGACGGGTTAACGGCCTCGTTAATGTGACCGGGGGGGTCGTTAGTGCCGGTCAGCGGTTTAACACAGTGCTGAGAACTCGCAGAACGTCGGCTCGCATTGACGGCTTTGTCTTCCCGTGCTGCGTTCAGGAACGCCGGGCGTCAGAGACGACGGAGACCTGCTGCTGGAACGTGGACAGTTTGTCCTCTGATCACAGAGACGAAGGACAGAGACCTGCTGCCTGATCCATGCAGGGTCTGGACAGGGTCTCTACAGGGTCTCTAATGGCTCCACAGGGTCTCTACAGGTTAACCACAGGTCTATCCATGGTCTCCACCGGGTCTATACCAGAGGTGGACAGAAAGTACCTTCCCATGCCATGTTTTTGTTGTGCCCAGTCAGTTAACAAACAGTTCTGGGCCCAGGGGATCACAATCAGCCCAGCTCTTCCAGAACTGACTGGGTACCTGGAAAACATGGCATGGGAAAGTACTTTCTTGACACCTCTGGTCTATACAGGTTCTCTATCGGATCTCTACATGATCTATACAGAGTCTAAAGGGTCTTCAGGGTCTTCAGGGTCTACAGGGTCTACAGGGTTTCTGTGGAGTCATGATGCATAAAGACATAAAACACCCTGAAGCTTAGACCGGGTCAGACTGGATCAGACTGGATCAGACTGGGTCAGACTGGGTCAGACTGGATCAGACTGGATCAGACTGGATCAGACTGGGTCAGAGGCCCAAATCTGCTGAGTCACTGGAGGAAGAACCGGAAGAACAGGAATGAATCACCAGAACCAAACCAACATGTCATGGTGTGTGTGTGTGTGTGTGTGTGTGTGTGTGTGTGTGTGTGTGTGTATCCTCTTATCTGTCCTAGCAGACGTGACCACACCCACTGCCTCCGAGCTGCCGGCTGCTGTCATTGGTTGAGGCTTGATGACATCACCACCTCTGTCACTTGTTTATTTGTTTACTCGTTATTTACCAAAGTTACTGGTTGTTCTGAGACGAGCAGAGTTTGCTGCTGTCTCTCTGTGATGCTAACACATGTAGCATTAGCGTCATTGAAGCAGCACTCTGGTGTTTACATGTTTGTGCTGTAGAGCTGCTGTCTCTCTGCGATGCTAACGCAGTTAGCGTTAGCGTCACCTGGCGTTGATACGGAGCTCTGTGGGACTTCAGATCCTCCTCCAGCAGCAGCTGTCCTGCTAACTAGCGTTAGCATCAGAGCAGCTGCAGCGTGGAGCTGGTGGGAGTTTGGCTAGCATTAGCATTAGCACTAGCATTAGCATTAGCACAGCGCGCCTGCAGCTGGTGCGGGTTCCGGGAGGTTCTCCTGGACCGGTTCTGTGGGCCTGATAGGCGAGGAGGTGATGATGAAGGTTCCGCGTGAAACTCATATCAGCAAACAACTTGACATTCCTGCGACAGCAGCAACACAGTCCTGCTGCCCCCCCCCCCCCCCCCCCCCCCCCGGGCCCCCCACTGCCCCCGCCCCCCGCTGGGCGCGGAGATAAGGGTGAGGCCTCCGTCCGCCACAGAAACGCAGCGGTTATTTCAGGAACACTCCGGCTGATTAAACCACTCTGGAGAGTCCCGGGACGACGACACAAAGGCACAACAACCGCACAACAAACACACAACAAGACCCGGACAAAGCCCCACAACCACACAACAAACACACAACAAACACACAACACGACCCCAACAAAAGCCAACAACCACACAATTAGCCCTAAACAAGAACCACAGAAGAAACGGGACGAGCCCCCGCAGCCCCCCGGGGGCAGCAGGGCAGAAGGTTCTGCTGTTACTCATTGTTCCACACGCGAAGCCTCACGGCGGCGCTGTCTCCTCCTCACACCTGGACAACGTCCGAGCAGCTCAGCGGAACGTTGGACGTTCTTGAAAGGTTCTATAATGAACCAGGAAGTAAAACGACAGCGAAGTAATGACGGCTGTAGAGAGGAGGAAGATGCTCTGTAGCCTCGAGCTCTGTCACACACACACACACACACACACACACACACACACACCTCGAACCATCGTGAACATCCACCAGTTTGTCTCGTTTCCATGGAAACGCGTGTGAGGAGGGAGAACACGAGCAGGAACCTCTGAGTCCGGAAGCGCCTCCCGGGTCCCACTGCAGGACCAGGACCACTGTCTGTGGACAGTCCACCATGGAGTCCTGGTCCACAGCGGATCCAGGAGCATCAGCAGAACCCCTTCAAGGCTCTCCGGCGGACCAGAACCTGCAGACTGCAGACCGGGAGCAGGTCCAGACCGTTCTCCGCTCAGACAGGAACCCTGCTGCAGGTCTGAGGACACGTCCGTCCCTGAGCAGGACAGTGTCCATCAGAGGTCCTACACCCGGTTCCAGAGGGCCTGCAGGGGTTCTGCCCCGTGTGCTAAAGTGGACCTCGAGGACCGGGACTGATTACTGACTC
>NC_043756.1:31529922-31536070 GCF_902148845.1 Salarias fasciatus
AAATGTCCCCACAAGGATAGCAAAACATGGAATGACGTGCCTTGTGGGGACCTTTTTTCCGGTCCTAAGTAGGAGAAACAGTGTTTCTTGACCATGTTGTTGTTACTGAAAAAAGTAAAAGGTCAAAACATTTCTTTAGGGTTAGGCTTTGTTGTGGTGTGGGTTAGGGTTAGGGTAAGGGTCAGGGTTAGGGGCTAGACATGAATGGAGTCAATGGAAGGTCCCCACAAGGATAGAAATACGAGACCGTGCGTGTGTGTGTGTGTGTGTGTGTGTGTGTGTGTGTGTTGTGTGTGTGGGTACCTGCCCAGACTGTGTGTTGCCGCCAACTTCCAGAACCTCACATGTCTTCGTCCTCACTGACGGATCTTTGTCCTTCAGCAGAACCTTCAGCTGCTGCAAGAACCCTGCAGAGAAGAACCAGAACCAGGACTACAGATGGTCCAGAACCCTGCAGAGAAGAACCAGAACCAGGACTACAGATGGTCCAGAACCCGGACTACAGTTTGGTCAAACAATCTCACAGCAGTTCTATCAAAATCCTCCAAACATCTTCAGCAGAACCCAGAATCCAAACCGGAAGAAACAATCCTAAAATTAATGTATAAGGCAAAGTGTAATTTATTGCCTGTAAAACCCAGATTCAGAACCAAAATCAAAGAAAGAAACATCGTGGTAAAAGGAGTGAACTTATGGAATGCTCTGAAACAGGAAATCAAAGAGTGTAAAACAATTATGACATTTAAGAAAATTCCACACTGGAACAATATGAAATGAAAACTAAAGTTGTTGTGGGTGAAAAAATGTTTGATTTAATGAATATGAGTTTTTGAGTATTGTTAATTTGTATTTGTTCAAATACTGCATGTAAAGGGTCAGATGTAATAAGATTGTTCTTCTTTCTGCTCCGTTCTTTGGTTTGTTTGGTGTCTAGACTGATGACATTGATGTATTTTCATCTTTTTTGTTTTTTGTCTTTGTGCTGTTTTAAACGAAAGAAACAAATAAACCAAACAATCCAGGAGATGAGATGAGAACTAATTTTTTGAAGGTTATTAACGGTGTGAAGGGTCTCGGTCCCGGTCCGGTTACCTTCGGTCACGGTCTGGTAGAGCCGCTCCGGGTCGTGGATCAGGTCCAGGAGTGAAGCCAGAACCCTCAGCCTGGTGCCGGAGTCCGGCTGCTGCAGGTCGGCGAGGAGCTGCGGAAACGGCGAGCCGGCCGAAGGCCACCGGAGCCCGGCCGGAGGGCCGGGGGGCCGGGGGGCCGGGGGGACCCGGGGGCCGGGGGGGCCGGGGCCATCCGGGGGAGGCGGGGAGATGACCTCTGACCCTACTGAGATGAGTTCTGGTTAGGTTGAGCGGAGTTCTGGTCCAGTTGAGCGGAGTTTGACCGGAAGCTGCTGTTGCCAGGTAACCAAACGAAAACATTGACGGCTGCCGTGCTGCGTTCAGAACATACAAAACGTAGGAAAATCCAACTTTATTTGTTCCCCCTTGTTAAACAGGTATTTTTCATATTATCAATCGTTTTTTTTCAGTAGTTCAATGTGATCGTTTTTCTGTCTTATAAATGATACGTGTCTTGTTTTAAAATTATCTACTTATGCAAAAAAATGACAATGTAAGGAGTTGAAGTGGCTGGGATTCACGCCAGATATCAGGACACGATACAAACTCAATATCATAGGAAAACTACATTTTAATCCCTGATCTTGGAGGGGAGCTGTTTTTCTGTGTAGAAAGGCGACAGATTTGATCCAAAAAGAAATAAAAGTGCGGGAGATTTTCGTATCCGCTCTGGAGATGTCTCACTTTTCCCAGCAGACTTGAACGCCACCCGGCTGGTTGTCATAGTGACGGAGTAACGCGGGTTTCTTGCTGAAGAGACTGGCGAGTTTCTTGAGTTTCTTCACCTCCCGCTCCACGGACAGAGCCTCTGCTAGCGGAGAACCCCCCCCCGGGGTCCGGAGGGCCCCCCCCCCCTCCGGAGGTTCGGTTCGGTCCATCATGGCTGAGAGCAGAACGGTTCCGAGCGGAGAAGTTTACCGACAGCTGTTCGATGCGCAGGTCAGTCAGTCAGCTTCACACCGACGCGTCTGTGGTTCTGTGGTTGTTGTTGTTGTTGTTGTTGTTGTTGTTGTTGTTGTTTGTTTGTCTGAGTCGTCAGCTGGTGTTTTAATGTTGAATCACTGTTGAATTTTGTTTTGATTCTGGTTGAAATCACCTGATTTCAACGTCATGATTTGAACCATGACCTGAACCTTCTGGTTCTGGATTAGATGATCCTGGATCACTGATCCTGACCTCAGGGTTCTGGATCTGTTTGTTTGTTTGTTTGTTTGTTTGTTTGTTTGTTTGTTCAGACCCCTTCGTTTGATGCTGTTTCAGGTTCAGCTCTCCAGATGTCTCCAGGCTGGACGCAGAGACACGAGGACAGACTGTCTCTCTGCTGAGGACAGCAACACCAACTGCAGCACGACCAGCAGGTGGAGACAGAGAGACACCGAGGGACAGGGGGACACTGAGGGACAGGGGACACCGAGGGACAGGGGACACCGAGGGACAGGGGACACTGAGGGACAGAGAGACACTGAGGGACAGGAGGACACCGAGGGACAGGGGACACCGAGGGACAGGGGTACACCGGGGGACAGGGGGACACCGAGGGACAGGGGACACTGAGGGACAAAGGGACATAGAGACGCTGAGGGACTGGGGGACAGACAGATGGGGACAGATGGTGTGTCTGACTCTTCCCTCCGTCTCTCGTCTCTCGTCTCTCGTCTCTTGTCCTCCAGCAGGAGACAGCAGGACGACGATGACGTCAGCAGACTCCCCGACTCAGTGGGTTGGTACAGTTACCATGGCAACGGTCCTGCACAGCGTCCAATCACAGCTCTCTGACCCCGGACCTCTGTCCCCCCCTGCCCCCTCTGTCCCTCTGTCCCCCTGTCCCTCTGCCCCCCTGTCCCCCTGTCTCCTCTGTCCCCCTGTCCCCTCTGTCCCCCTGTCTCCTCTGTCCCCCTGCCCCCCTGTCCCCTCTGTCCTCCTGCCGCCCCTGTCCCCCTGTCCCCTCTGTCCCCCTGCCCTCCTGTCCCCCTGTCCCCTCTGTCCCTCTGTCCCCCTGCCCCCCTGTCCCTCTGCCCCCCTGTCCCCCTGTCCCCCCTGTCCCCCTGTCCCCCTGTCCCCTTCCCCCCTGCCCCCCTGTCCCCCTGCCCCCCTGCCCCCTCTGTCACCCTCTGTCCCCCTGTCCCCCTGTCCCCCCCGTCCCCTCCAGCGGGGGACCAGCCCAGCTCGGACATCCTGGAGCGTCTGTTGAGGAGAAGACAGACGAAGCAGGAGGACGCTCTGAGACGGCTGACCGAGACGCTGAAGGACGTCTCCGAGGTGCGGACTGAGACAGACACCTGTCCTCTAGCGGGACACAGGACAGGAGACGCGGTCCGGCGGTCCGCCAGCTGACGTCTGTCTCCTCAGGACTGTCAGGCGGCTGTGAGGACCGCGCGCAGCAGCTGCTGGCCTCCTGCAGGACTCCGACCACAGGTTGGACGACCTGAAGCTCAGCTGGAAGACTTGGAGCGTCTGAGGTCGTGCAGGTGAAGCGCGGGACAGGGGGGACAGGACAGGCCTGTCAGGGTCCCTCTGTCCCCACAATCGTGTGTGTGTGTGTGTGTGTGTGTGTGTGTGTGTGTGTACTTGTATTTCTATCCTTGTGGGGGACAAATGTCCCACAAGGTTAGTAAAACCCCTGCACAATGTTGCCTTGTGGGACCTTCTTCTGGTCCTCAGGAGAGAAACAGTGTTTTCTTCACCATGTGTTGTTACTGAAAACAGTCAAAGGTCAAAACATTTCTTTATCGTTCGGCTTGTGTGGGTGGTCTGGGTCAGGGGCTGGTCAGGGTCTGGTCAGGGTCTGGGTCAGGGTCAGGGTCTGGGTCAGGGGTCTGGGTCAGGGTCAGGGTCTGGTCAGGGTCTGGGTCAGGGTCAGGGTCAGGGTCAGGGTCTGGGTCAGGGTCAGGGTCAGGGTCAGGGTCATGGTCAGGGTCAGGGTCAGGGTCTGGGTCAGGGTCAGGGGTCAGGGTCATGGTCAGGGGTCATGGTCAGGGTCAGGGGTCAGGGGTCAGGGTCAGGGTCAGGGTCAGGGTCAGGGTCAGGGTCAGGGGTCAGGGTCAGGGGTCAGGGTCAGGGTCTGGGTCAGGGTCAGGGTCAGGGGTCTGGGTCAGGGTTAGGGGCTAGACATGATGGGAGTCAATGGAAGGTCCCCACAAGGAAGAAAATACGAACCTGTGTGTGTCTGTGTGTGTGGTGTGTTTGTGTGTGTGTGTGTGTGTGTGTGGTGTGCAGGAGGGTGTTTGTGTTGTGGCAGCAGGTGGACGAGTGAGCTGACGCTGAAGAAGACTATGGTCTCGGACTTTGGAGCCGAGCTGAGGCTCTGTGAGGACAGGAGGACGGAGCAGGTGAGGAGGTCCTGAACTCAGAACCCTGTTCGAACCGAGAGAACCGGGAGAACCGGGAGAACCCGGGAGAACCGGGAGAACCAAGAGAACCAGGAGAACCGGGAGAGTTAGTCAGTCATCAGTGAGCCCCGTGATGCGAGGAGGCCGGGCGCTGCTGGTCGGATCACCTAAAGACTCTCCTGTACATGTGTGTGTGGAGGTTCCCGGTAAACCGAGAACCCGGAGACCGAGGCCTCTGCCGGCTGGACCGGACCGACCGGACCGGACCGGACCGCCGGCAGGAGGCTCGCACGCAACAGGCACGTTAAAAATACCCTAAATAAAAGCGGTACAGGCCGCGGCGGTGGTGCGCCTCTGCGAACACTGTATTCCACGCAGTAAAAGGAAAACCTCGGTTGAACGAAGAGTTTTGTCCACATAGATTCTTGTTCTTCCACTCGGTCGACCGCAACAAAACAAACAACACAAACAAACAAACTGCAGGCTGCACAGAACCGGCTCGGCTCGTCCTCAGCTCTTCCAGAACCGGCTCGGCTCGTCCTCAGCTCTTCCAGAACCGGCTCGGCTCGTCCTCAGCTCTTCCAGAACCGGCTCGGCTCGTCCTCAGCTCTTCCAGAACCGGCTCGGCTCGTCCTCAGCTCTTCCAGAACCGGCGCGGCTGTTCGGCCTGGACGCAGGCAGAAAGCAGAAGAAATGATTCTCTTATTAAATTCATGAGAAATGTTTTAATAACAAAACACCTGAAATTCTGTTGATGAATGACGTTCTTCAGTGATGTGCGTCAGTGTTCTACACGCAGTCAGATGAGGGACGGTTTCTGTCCCCCTCGCTGCTCCAACCAGGTCCGTCTCAGAGGACAGTGAGGCCTGGAAAGTCAATGACACCCTTCCTGATTGTTCAGAGGAAAAATGTCAGTTTGTTGTTCTCAGAGAGAGAGAGAGGCCGTCACCGTTTGTTGTGTTGCTGTATTGGTGTCACGGTGTTGTGATCGGTTTGTGTAAGGTGGTGAAGGTGTGAAGGTGTGAAGGTGTCATGCTGCTGCCTGGATGAATGCTGGAGTGATGCTGTTCTTTTCGGATGAAGTCGCTGTTTCCTGGCTTGGTTGAAGAAGAGTTTAGAACCAGGAGGACAGACTGATCAGTGACGGAGCTGAATGAACAGTCAGTCATTAAGCCCCGCCCCCACCTGCTCCAGATCCGGGCGGCTCTGCGCTGCTGCTGCCCCCTGCTGGAGAACATCGGCCTGCTGAGACCAGAGGACGTCCACAGACTACTGCACAGCAGGGCCATGGTACTGACCTCTGACCTCCGCCCTCTGCTCTCCGCCCTCTGACCTCTGACCCCCACCCTCTGACCCCCGCCCTCCGCCCTCTGCCCTCCGCCCTCTGCTCTCCACCCTCCGCCCTCTGACCCCCACCTCTGACCTCCGCCCTCCGCCCTCTGCCCCATCTGACCTCTGCCCTCCGCCCTCTGACCTCCGCCCTCTGCTCTCCACCCTCCTCCCTCTGACCCCCCCTCCGCCCTCCGCCCTCTGACCCCCGCCCTCTGCCCTCCGCCCTCTGCTCTCCACCCTCCGCCCTCTGACCCCCACCCTCTGACCTCCGCCCTCCCCTCTGCCTCCGCCCTCTGACCTCTGCCCTCCGCCCCTGACCTCCGCCTCTGCTCTCACCCTCCGCCCTCTGACCCCCGC
>NC_043756.1:31536170-31543670 GCF_902148845.1 Salarias fasciatus
GTGTGTGTGTGTGTGTGTGTGTGTGTGTGTGTGTGTGTGTGTGTGTGTGTGTACCTGCCCAGACTGTGTGTTGCCACCACCTCCAGAACCTCACATGTCTTCGTCCTCACTGACGGATCTTTGTCCTTCAGCAGAACCTTCAGCTGCTGCAAGAACCCTGCAGAGAAGAACCAGAACCAGGACTACAGATGGTCCAGAACCCTGCAGAGAAGAACCAGAACCAGGACTACAGATGGTCCAGAACCCTGCAGAGAAGAACCAGAACCAGGACTACAGATGGTCCAGAACCTGGACTACAGTTTGGTCAAACAATCTCACAGCAGTTCTATCAAATCCTCCAAACATCTTCAGCAGAACCCAGAATCCAAACCGGAAGAAACAATCCTAAAATTAATGTATAAGGCAAAGTGTAATTTATTGCCTGTAAAACCCAGATTCAGAACCAAAATCAAAGAAAGAAACATCGTGGTAAAAGGAGTGAACTTATGGAATGCTCTGAAACAGGAAATCAAAGAGTGTAAAAAACAATTATGACATTTAAGAAACATATAAAAAATTCCACACTGGAAAAATATGAAAATGAAAACTAAAGTTGTTGCGGGTGAAAAAATGTTTGATTTAATGAATATGAGTTTTTGAGTATTGTTAATTTGTATTTGTTCTAATACTGCATGTAAAGGGTCAGATGTAATAAGATTGTTCTTCTTTCTGCTCCGTTTCTTTGGTTTGTTTGGTGTCTAGACTGATGACATTGATGTATTTTCATCTTTTTTGTTTTTTGTCTTTGTGCTGTTTTAAACGAAAGAAACAAATAAACCAAACAATCCAGGAGATGAGATGAGAACTAATTTTTTGAAGGTTATTAACGGTGTGAAGGGTCTCGGTCCCGGTCCGGTTACCTTCGGTCACGGTCTGGTAGAGCCGCTCCGGGTCGTGGATCAGGTCCAGGAGTGAAGCCAGAACCCTCAGCCTGGTGCCGGAGTCCGGCTGCTGCAGGTCGGCGAGGAGCTGCGGAACGGCGAGCCGGCCGAAGGCCACCGGAGCCCGGCCGGAGGGGCCGGGGGGGCCGGGGGGACCGGGGGCCATCCGGGGGAGGCGGGTAGATGACCTCTGACCCTACTGAGATGAGTTCTGGTTAGGTTGAGCGGAGTTCTGGTCCAGTTGAGCGGAGTTTGACCGGAAGCTGCTGTTGCCAGGTAACCAAACGAAAACATTGACGGCTGCCGGTGCTGCGTTCAGAACATACAAAACGTAGGAAAATCCAACTTTATTTGTTCCCCCTCGTTAAACACGTATTTTTCATTATTATCAATCGTTTTTTTTTCAGTAGTTCAATGTGATCGTTTTTCTGTCTTATAAATGATACGTGTCTTGTTTTAAAATTATCTACTTATGCAAAAAAATGACAATGTAAGGCAGGGCCGGGTCTACGCAGGGGCAAGAGGGGGCCTGGCCCCCTCAAATAAATGTTGTGCCCCCTCAAATTAAATCTCCCAAGATATATTATATTTAATATATTTTTATTATCTCATGCCTCTCTCCTCCACTCCACTTCTTAATGTCTTAATGTCTTGCTTGCCCCCTCAAATATAAAATATATCAAGCTGTTTCTCGTGTCATGTTTCTCGCCTCTGCTAAGTAATTTACATTTTTAAAGCAAATAATAATTCAACATGTTGTTAAATTATGAATATGAACAGTGCATAGCACAAAAAACAGGGAAGCTGACACGTGGTGCGTTCGTGTTTGCATGCCTTTGTGTTGACTATGAAATGACCCTTACACTGCACTGTATTGATGAGGAATGGGAGAGGGTGAGATGTAAGTTATTTATTTCTGAATTTATGGAACTTGCCTGTTTTTTTAAACTGCAATGCAAAGTTTTTTTTTTAAAGAGATGTCAGTTATTTCCTACTTTTCACAAGTTGAAAACTAATAATATGAATAATATAGTACTAATAATATAGGGAATTATCGGAATTATCGTCCATTTATCGTTATCGAGGTGAGGTGCTCATATATCGTGATATTGATTTGAAGCCATATTGCCCAGCCCCAGTCTAACAACAATAACTACAATAAAACAAATGCCAAGCATTGGAGACGACACAACTTGACAAGGTACTTGCTCAGTGTACCCGCGTCGTAGTGGGTGAATTTGTCAGTTAGACATGGTAAAAGGTGCTGGAGCACAATGCCCCCTCAACATTTGTGGCTGCCCCCTCATACATGCCTGGCTCGACCCGGCCCTGATGTAAGGAGTTGAAGTGGCTGGGATTCACGCCAGATATCAGAACACGATACAAACTCAATATCATAGGAAAACTACATTTTAATCCCTGATCTTGGAGGGGAGCTGTTTTTCTGTGTAGAAAGGCGACAGATTTGATCCAAAAAGAAATAAAAGTGCGGTCGATATTCGTATCCGCTCTGGAGATGTGTCACTTTTCCCAGCAGACTTGAACGCCACCCGGCTGGTTGTCATAGTGACGGAGTAACGCGGGTTTCTGCTGAAGAGACTGGCGAGTTTCTTGAGTTTCTTCACCTCCCGCTCCACAGACAGAGCCTCTGCTAGCGGAGAACCCCCCCCCCCGGGGTCCGGAGCCCCCCCCCCCCCCCCTCCGGAGGTTCGGTTCGGTCCATCATGGCTGAGAGCAGAACGGTTCCGAGCGGAGAAGTTTACCGACAGCTGTTCGATGCGCAGGTCAGTCAGTCAGCTTCACACCGACGCGTCTGTGGTTCTGTGGTTGTTGTTGTTGTTGTTGTTGTTGTTGTTTGTCTGAGTCGTCAGCTGGTGTTTTAATGTTGAATCACTGTTGAATTTTGTTTTGATTCTGGTTGAAATCACCTGATTTCAACGTCATGATTTGAACCATGAACCTGAACCTTCTGGTTCTGGATTAGATGATCCCGGATCACTGATCCTGAACCTCAGGGTTCTGGATCTGTTTGTTTGTTTGTTTGTTTGTTTGTTTGTTTGTTTGTTTGTTTGTTTGTTCAGACCCCTTCGTTTGATGCTGTTTCAGGTTCAGCTCTCCAGATGTCTCCAGGCTGGACGCAGAGACACGAGGACAGACTGTCTCTCTGCTGAGGACAGCAACACCAACTGCAGCACGACCAGCAGGTGGAGACAGAGAGACACCGAGGGACAGGGGGACACTGAGGGACAGGGGACACCGAGGGACAGGGGACACTGAGGGACAGGGGTACACCGGGGGACAGGGGGACACCGAGGGACAGGGGACACTGACGGACAAAGGGACATAGAGACGCTGAGGGACTGGGGGACAGACAGATGGGGACAGATGGTGTGTCTGACTCTTCCCTCCATCTCTCGTCTCTCGTCTCTCGTCTCTTGTCCTCCAGCAGGAGACAGCAGGACGACGATGACGTCAGCAGACTCCCCGACTCAGTGGGTTGGTACAGTTACCATGGCAACGGTCCTGCACAGCGTCCAATCACAGCTCTCTGACCCCGGACCTCTGTCCCCCCCTGCCCCCTCTGTCCCTCTGTCCCCCTGTCTCCTCTGTCCCCCTGTCCCCTCTGTCCCCCTGTCTCCTCTGTCCCCCTGTCCCCTCTGTCCCCCTGTCTCCTCTGTCCCCCTGCCCCCCTGTCCCCTCTGTCCTCCTGCCGCCCCTGTCCCCCTGTCCCTCTGTCCCCCTGCCCCCCTGTCCCCCTGTCCCCCCTGCCCCTCTGTCCCCCTGCCCCCCTGTCCCTCTGCCCCCCCTGTCCCCCTGCCCCCCTGTCCCCCTGTCCCCCCTGTCCCCCTGCCCCCCCTGCCCCCCTGTCACCCCCTGTCCCCCTGTCCCCCCTGTCCCCCCCGTCCCCCCATCCCCCCCGTCCCCTCCAGCGGGGGACCAGCCCAGCTCGGACATCCTGGAGCGTCTGTTGAGGAGAAGACAGACGAAGCAGGAGGACGCTCTGAGACGGCTGACCGAGACGCTGAAGGACGTCTCCGAGGTGCGGACTGAGACAGACACCTGTCCTCTAGCGGGACACAGGACAGGAGACGCGGTCCGGCGGTCCGCCAGCTGACGTCTGTCTCCTCAGGACTGTCAGGCGGCTGTGAGGACCGCGGCGCAGCAGCTGCTGGCCTCCCTGCAGGACGCCGACCACAGGTTGGACAACCTGAAGCTCAAGCTGGAAGACGTGGAGCGTCTGAGTCTGCAGGTGAAGCGCGGGACAGGGGGGACAGGACAGGCCTGTCAGGGTCCCTCTGTCCCCACAATCGTGTGTGTGTGTGTGTGTGTGTGTGTGTGTGTGTGTGTGTGTGTGTGCAGGAGGTGTGTGTGTTGTGGCAGCAGGTGGACGAGGAGCTGACGCTGAAGAAGACGAGGGTCTCGGACTTTGGAGCCGAGCTGAGGCGCTGTGAGGACAGGAGGACGGAGCAGGTGAGGAGGCGGTCCGGAACTCAGAACCCTGTCGGAACCGGGAGAACCGGGAGAACCGGGAGAACCGGGAGAACCAGGAGAACCGGGAGAACCAGGAGAGTTAGAGTCAGTCATCAGTGAGCCGGTGATGTGGAGGAGGCTGCTGGTCGGATCACCTAAAGACTCTCCTGTTACATGTGTGTGTGGAGGTTCCCGGTAAACCGAGGACCCGGAGACCGAGGCCGGCTGCCGGGCCGGACCGGACCGGACCGGACCGGACCGGACCGCCGGCAGGAGGCTCGCACGCAACAGGCACGTTAAAAATACCCTAAATAAAAGCGGTACAGGCGCGGCGGTGGTGCGCCTCTGCGAACACTGTATTCCACGCAGTAAAAGAAAAACGTCGGTTGAACGAAGAGTTTTGTCCACATAGATTCTTGTTCTTCCACTCGGTCGACCGCAGCAAAACAAACAAACAAACAAACAAACAAACTGCAGGCTGCACAGAACCGGCTCGGCTCGTCCTCAGCTCTTCCAGAACCGGCTCGGCTGTTCGGCCTGGACGCAGGCAGAAAGCAGAAGAAATGATTCTCTTATTAAATTCATGAGAAATGTTTTAATAACAAAAACACCTGAAATTCTGTTGGATGAATGACGTTCTTCAGTGATGTGCGTCAGTGTTCTACACGTCAGTCAGATGAGGGACGGTTTCTGTCCCCTCGCTGTCCACCAGTCCGTCTCAGAGGACAGTGAGGCCTGGAAGTCATGACACACTTCCTGATTGTTCAGAGGAAAATGTCAGTTTGTTGTTCTCAGAAGAGAGAGAGGAGCCGTCACACGTTTGTTGTGTTGCTGTATTGTGTCACGGTGTTGTGATGTTTGTGAAGGTGTGAAGGTGTGAAGGTGTGAAGGTGTCATGCTGCTGTCTGGATGAATGCTGGATGTGATGCTGTTCTTTCGGATGAGTCGCTGTTTCTGGCTTGGTTGAAGAAGAGTTTAGAACCAGGAGGACAGACTGAGTCAGTGATGGAGCTGAATGAACAGTCAGTCATTAAGCCCCGCCCCCACCTGCTTCAGATCCGGGCGGCTCTGCGCTGCTGCTGCCCCCTGCTGGAGAACATCGGCCTGCTGAGACCAGAGGACGTCCACAGACTACTGCACAGCAGGGCCATGGTACTGACCTCTGACCTCCGCCCTCTGACCCCGCCCTCTGACCTCTGCCCTCCGCCCTCTGACCTCTGACCTCTGACCTCCGCCCTCTGCTCTCCGCCCTCTGACCTCTGACCCCCGCCCTCCGCCCTCTGACCTCTGCCCTCCGCCCTCTGACCCCCGCCCTCTGCCCTCCGCCCACTGCCCTCCGCCCTCTGCCCTCTGCTCTCCGCCCTCTGACCCCGCCCTCCGCCCTCTGCCCTCTGACCCCTGCCCTCCGCCCTCTGACCCCCGCCCTCTGCCCTCCGCCCACTGCCCTCCGCCCTCTGCCCTCTGCTCTCCGCCCTCTGACCCCCGCCCCCGCCCTCCGCCCTCCGCCCTCTGACCCCCGCCCTCCGCCCTCTGACCTCTGACCTCTGACCTCCGCCCTCTGCTCTCCGCCCTCTGACCTCTGACCCCCACCCTCTGACCCCCGCCCTCTGCCCTCTGCGTCTCAGATGCTGAACCAGGCCCTGCTGGCGGGCCGCCGCGGCGCCGCCCGGCTGCTGCTGGTCCTGCAGGAGGAGACGCTGCAGCAGGAGTCCGTCCTCCGGCGCCGCTGGGAGAACCAACAGAACCTCTGGAGGAGGATCCGGGTCCAGGAGGTGGTCCAGCGGTTCAGGTGGGACGAGGACCGGGTCAAAGGTCAAAGCCAGATGGGTCACAGAACCCAGAACCAGAACAGGCTGGAGATCCAGGACTTCGACCCAAACACTAGACCTGGGACGTAGATCCAGTACCGAGACATGAGACCTACAGACAAAACACAGACCTGTGACCGGTGACCTATGACCTGGACCCAGGAGGTTGACCAGAGACAGAGATCCAGGACTGGGATCTGGGATGGGATCGAGTATTTAGATCAGGACTTAAATCCAGGACAGGGATCAGAACAGGGATCGGGACTGGGATCCGGTTACTATCTGGTTACTATCCAGCCTTTGGCTCTGGACAGGCGGAGGCGGCGGCTTCAGACAGACCATAATCAGGCTCAACATTGTTCTGTTACAGGAGTCTCTGCAGCACCAGTCTGGATCCTGATCCTGATCCTGATCCTGATCCGGATCAGGATCTGCAGCTGGTCTCCGCTCTGAGAGATCTGGCAGAAAGACGTCGTCACATCATCTGTCAGATCAGGTAAGGATTGAAAAGGGTCTGCTTCGGTCTCAGAGGCTCCGCCCACCGGTTCTCTGCTCATGTTTCAGTTCCTTGGTCCCGCCCACCTGCTCCATTTCCCTGGTCTCTGATTGGTTCAACGAGCTGTCAGCTGTCAATCAACAGATCGGTAAAAGAAGTCAGTAGAACGTCATTATTAATCCCTGAGGGAGGCTGAGGACCGCGCCTGTGTGTGTGTGTGTGTGTGTGTGTGTGTGTGTGTGTGTGTGTGTGTGTGTGTGTGTGTGTGTGTGTGTGTGTGTGTGTTACAGATGGTTGTCATGCCGACCTCCTCCACCGGAGGCGCTGTGGCTTGGACCGTGTGTTCCAGGACCGCCTGGCTCAGGTGGAGCGCTGTAAGGTAAACACAGGCGGTCGGGTCAGATGACGTGTCGCCATGGTGACGTGTCGCCCCGTCGCCTTGGTGATCGGACGCCGTTCCTGACTCCTCCTGCAGGAGGCGCTCTTCGCCCTGCAGCTGCCGGAGGCGGAGGTGAACGAGGTCCTGGGCTCCCAGATCCTCCCCCTGATTGGTCGACAGCAGAGAGACGACGAGGACCGATTGGCTGCAGTGGAGGTGAGTCACACACACACTCCAGAGTTCACACACACACTCCAGAGTTCACACACACACTGCAGAGTTCACACACACACTGCAGAGTTCACACACACACTCCAGAGTTCACACACACACTCCAGAGTTCACACACACACTCCAGAGTTCACACACACACTCCAGAGTTCACACACACACACTCCAGAGTTCACACACACACTCCAGAGTTCA
>NC_043756.1:31548670-31551170 GCF_902148845.1 Salarias fasciatus
GGTGACCTCCTGGTTCTTGTGTTCCGGTGCTCAGGGCCAGCAGGAGAGCCTGGTCCTGCAGGACCCCGGACCGTCCAGGGTTCCGGGTCCTGCGTCGGTTCCTGCCGGTCTCCTGCAGGCCAGCCGGAGAGGCCTGGACCTCCTGCAGGACCCTGTGGCGGGTCTGATCCAGTCCCTCAGCAGGTGGGCGGGGCAGCGGGGGTGGGGGGGTTCAGCCGGGTCCCAGCAGAACACTCACTGTGGTTCTGGACTCCAGGTTCGGTTCCGGTTCTGCAGCAAAGTGTGAAGACCGAAGAGCAGAACCAGGTAAGGAGGACCAACCGGGACGGCTCCGAGACACAGAACCCGAGTTCCACCAAGACCAGCAGAACGTTCCACCTGGTTCAGACTGGTTCAGACTGGTTCTGACCGGTTCAGAGTGGTTCATATTGGTTTAGCCTGGTTCTGACCGGTTCAGACTGGTTTAGCCTGGTTCTGACCGGTTCAGACTGGTTCAGACTGGTTCTGACCGGTTCAGACTGGTTCAGACTGGTTTAGACTGGTTCAGACTGGTTCAGACTGGTTCAGACTGGTTCAGACTGGTTCTGACCAGTTATTGATGGATTCTATAGATTTAAACGAGTTGTGTTGATTTTATGCTCGTTTTAGGGTTGGTTTCAGGTGTGTGTGTGTGTGTGTGTGTGTGTGTGTGTGTGTGTGTGTGTGTGTGTGTGTGCACGCGCAGGTCAAAGGTCACTGCAGCATCATCAGAGGAGCTCTCAGCCTGCCAGCGCCCCGAGGTGAACATCTGGCACATCTGCCTGGTCCAGCAGCTCTGCAGTCCTGACCAGTGTGTGTGTGTGTGTGTGTGTGTGTGTGTGTGTGTGTGTGTGTGTGTGTGTGTGTGTGTGTCAGGAGGTTCCAGGTCTTGGGGAACCGGTCGGATCTGGACCTGGGTTCTTGGTGAGTCTGGCAGGTTCTCGGGTTCTGGAGCGGTTTGGAGACTCAGGGGAGCGTCTGTCTTCCAGGTCCTTCAGCAGCGTCCTGAGCGCCGTGCTGCGGAACGCCAGCGCCGCCCTGCTGGAGGCCGTCCAGGTACCGCGTTCCCCCGCGCAGAACCTCCACCCACAGCAGAACCTCCACCCACAGCAGAACCTCCACCCGCAGCAGAACCTCCACCCAAAGCAGAACCTCCACCTGCAGCAGAACCTCCACCTGCAGCAGAACCTCCACCTGCAGCAGAACCTCCACCTGCAGCAGAACCTCCACCCACAGCAGAACCTCCACCTGCAGCAGAACCTCCACCTGCAGCAGAACCTCCACCCACAGCAGAACCTCCACCTGCAGCAGAACCTCCACCTGCAGCAGAACCTCCGCCCACAGCAGAACCTCCGCCTGCAGCAGAACCTCCACCCACAGCAGAACCTCCACCTGCAGCAGAACCTCCACCTGCAGCAGAACCTCCACCCGCAGCAGAACCTCCACCCACAGCAGAACCTCCACCTGCAGCAGAACCTCCACCTGCAGCAGAACCTCCGCCCACAGCAGAACCTCCACCTGCAGCAGAACCTCCACCCACAGCAGAACCTCCACCTGCAGCAGAACCTCCACCTGCAGCAGAACCTCCACCCACAGCAGAACCTCCACCTGCAGCAGAACCTCCACCTGCAGCAGAACCTCCGCCCACAGCAGAACCTCCACCTGCAGCAGAACCTCCACCCACAGCAGAACCTCCACCTGCAGCAGAACCTCCACCCACAGCAGAACCTCCACCCACAGCAGAACCTCCACCCGCAGCAGAACCTCCGCCCACAGCAGAACCTCCACCTGCAGCAGAACCTCCACCCACAGCAGAACCTCCACCCGCAGCAGAACCTCCGCCCACAGCAGAACCTCCACCTGCAGCAGAACCTCCACCCACAGCAGAACCTCCACCTGCAGCAGAACCTCCACCTGCAGCAGAACCTCCACCCACAGCAGAACCTCCACCTGCAGCAGAACCTCCACCTGCAGCAGAACCTCCACCCACAGCAGAACCTCCACCCACAGCAGAACCTCCACCTGCAGCAGAACCTCCACCCACAGCAGAACCTCCGCCCACAGCAGAACCTCCGCCTGCAGCAGAACCTCCACCCACAGCAGAACCTCCACCTGCAGCAGAACCTCCACCCGCAGCAGAACCTCCACCTGCAGCAGAACCTCCACCTGCAGGTCCAGGGAGACGCTTCAGTCAAGATCTTTGCTGATTTTGTTTCTGTATCTGTCTGTCCCCCCTTGTCCCCGTCCCTCCCTGTCCCTCCGTCCCTCCGTCCCCCCGTCCCTCTGTCTCTCAGGAGTTTTCTGTCCTCAGCCGCTTCCAGCCACTCCCTGATCCTCTGGACCAATGGGATCACAGCATGAAGCAAAGGCTGCTGGGATACCAGGAAGAGGCCAGCAGGTTCCTGAGCACCAGCAGAGAGGGTACACCTGATCCCAGACCTGATCCCAGACCTGATCGTACTCCTGATCCCAGAGCCGAGCT